>NC_054542.1:26974383-27239383 GCF_017654505.1 Polyodon spathula
CCTTCTGCTTATCAACAGTGCTGGACCTCTCCTGTCAGAGCATCTGCTTGTGGGACATGACAGTTCAATGGAAAGAGAAAAGGGTGCAGACAAGTGCAACAAAGAAGCACTTCTCAATCCAGGGCAAAATAATCCAAGGTCATACAGCACTTCTTGATGGCTTTGTCACATTAAACCTAATATTGTTATTGGAGTGATTTTAAAGGGAAAGGGATATTTAAAATCATGTTTTTTTAATCTAGGACAGTAAAGGCTGGTTCACACTGGGCATACGATTCAGACGGATGCTACGAACGCACCACCTTGCGTTCAAATCGTAGACGCTGCGGTCGAGTTGGTAGATTTCATTTTCTCAGCGTCAAGTTGGTGACTTCACTCACATTCACACCAACCACACACCTTTCTCTTTTTTAGAATTTTACAAGTAAAATACAATTTGCTATTTTATTATTTGAAATAAATTATACTTGTATAGATGTAGCAGAAGTGTCTAAAGAACTAATAATTAAGCATGTACGGTACCATAAACAAACATAAATAATCAGAGTGAAAACTAATAACTCAGGAATTTAAACCATGTTTGATGTGTATCTCTCAGCAGCCTACGTACAGTGTTTACTGAAAGCGGGGAGGTTAAAGTGAGCGGGTCAACTCAACAAAGTCTGAGCGAATCTCGGTGATTTTACCATGAAACTGAATGGTGGCTGTGGCAGGCTGGCGAGTGGATAGAGGCCCAGAGACAGACTGCAGTTCAAAAAAATAACTATTTTATTATAAATAAACAAAAATAAAGTGCACAAGGGCAAAATAACAGATACTCAAACACAAATAAAGCAAAAACAAAACTCACAAAAATAAAGTTTCCAGGCTGGGCAATGCCTTCACTGGATTTAGAAAATTCAAAAAACCACAAAACAAACACCAACCTGCTTCCTCAGCTCCCTTCTCCCAAATAAGAAGCTGAGGCCTCCTTTTATATCAGGTGGCTGGGCGCTGATTGATCGTTAATCAACCTAATCAACTAATCAACCCCAGCCACCTGAACATAATAAACCCAGGCAGGCAGGGGAAGTTAACCCCATCCCTGCCAATTTAAAAGGGCAGAGCTTTGCTCTGCCACACACCTCCCCCCATGTACAACGTACACCGGCCGCAATCGGCCAACTCCCCCCTTCCCCCCCCCCCCCCCACCCTCCTCCCCCCAAGAGTCCAATTATGTCCCTTGGGTGGGCTGTTATGGTGGGTGGTGGTGGGCGGGGTTGATGTCGGAGCCCCCAAGCCTTCTTTGGTTGAGGGGGCCCCGAATGTCCAAGGTAGCATGGCGACGGCGGCCCGGCTCCCTCTGGTGGCGGAGGCGGCGACGGCGGCCCGGCTCCCTCTGGTGGCGGAGGCGGCGACGGCGGCCCGGCTCCCTCTGGTGGCGGAGGCGGCGACGGCGGCCCGGCTCCCTCTGGTGGCGGAGGCGGCGACGGCGGCCCGGCTCCCTCTGGTGGCGGAGGCGGCGGAGGCGGCGACGGCGGCGGACCGGCTCCCTCTGGTGGCGGAGGCGGCGACGGCGGACCGGCTCCCTCTGGTGGCGGAGGCGGCCCGGCTCCCTCTGGTGGCGGAGGTGGCGGAGGCGGCGGCGGCGGCCCGGCTCCCTCTGGTGGCGGAGGCGGCGGCGGCCCGGCTCCCTCTGGTGGCGGAGGCGGCGGCGGCGGCCCGGCTCCCTCTGGCTCTGAGAGCGGCGGCGGCTCCTCCCTCTCGGGCTCTGAGGACGACGGCAGATCCTCCTCCCTCTCTGGCTCTGGGAGCGACGGAGGCTCCTCACCCCTCTCTGGCTCTGGGAGCGACGGCGGCTCCTCACCCCTCTCTGGCTCTGGGAGCGACGGAGGCTCCTCACCCCTCTCTGGCTCTGGGAGCGACGGCAGCTCCTCACCCCTCTCTGGCTCTGGGAGCGACGGCAGATCCTCCTCCCTCTCTGGCTCTGGGAGCGACGGCAGATCCTCCTCCCTCTCTGGCTCTGGGAGCGACGGCAGATCCTCCTCCCTCTCTGGCTCTGGGAGCGACGGCAGATCCTCCTCCCTCTCTGGCTCTGGGAGCGACGGCAGATCCTCCTCCCTCTCTGGCTCTGGGAGCGACGGCAGATCCTCCTCCCTCTCTGGCTCTGGGAGCGACAGCAGATCCTCCTCCCTCTCTGGCTCTGGGAGCGACAGCAGATCCTCCTCCCTCTCTGGCTCTGGGAGCGACAGCAGATCCTCCTCCCTCTCTGGCTCTGGGAGCGACAGCAGATCCTCCTCCCTCTCTCTCTCTGGGAGCGACAGCAGATCCTCCTCCCTCTCTGGCTCTGGGAGCGACGGCAGATCCTCCTCCCTCTCTGGCTCTGGGAGCGACGGCAGATCCTCCTCCCTCTCTGGCTCTGGGAGCGACAGCAGATCCTCCTCCCTCTCTGGCTCTGGGAGCGACAGCAGATCCTCCTCCCTCTCTGGCTCTGGGAGCGACGGCAGCTCCTCACTCCTCTCTGGCTCTGGGAGCGACGGCAGCTCCTCCTCCCTCTCTGGCTCTGGGAGCGACGGCAGATCCTCCTCCCTCTCTGGCTCTGGGAGCGACGGCAGCTCCTCACCCCTCTCTGGCTCTGGGAGCGACGGCAGCTCCTCACTCCTCTCTGGCTCTGGGAGCGACGGCAGCTCCTCCTCCCTCTCTGGCTCTGGGAGCGACAGCAGATCCTCCTCCCTCTCTGGCTCTGGGAGCGACGGCAGCTCCTCACTCCTCTCTGGCTCTGGGAGCGACGGCAGCTCCTCCTCCCTCTCTGGCTCTGGGAGCGACAGCAGATCCTCCTCCCTCTCTGGCTCTGGGAGCGACAGCAGATCCTCCTCCCTCTCTGGCTCTGGGAGCGACAGCAGATCCTCCTCCCTCTCTGGCTCTGGGAGCGACGGCAGCTCCTCACTCCTCTCTGGCTCTGGGAGCGACGGCAGCTCCTCACCCCTCTCTGGCTCTGGGAGCGACGGCAGCTCCTCACTCCTCTCTGGCTCTGGGAGTGACGGAGGCTCCTCCTCCCTCTCTGGCTCTGGGAGCGACAGCAGATCCTCCTCCCTCTCTGGCTCTGGGAGCGACGGCAGCTCCTCACTCCCTCTCTGGCTCTGGGAGCGACGGCAGCTCCTCCTCCCTCTCTGGCTCTGGGAGCGACAGCAGATCCTCCTCCCTCTCTGGCTCTGGGAGCGACGGCAGCTCCTCACCCCTCTCTGGCTCTGGGAGCGACGGCAGCTCCTCACCCCTCTCTGGCTCTGGGAGCGACGGCAGCTCCTCACCCCTCTCTGGCTCTGGGGACGACGGCAGCTCCTCACCCCTCTCTGGCTCTGGGGACGACGGAGGCTCCTCACCCCTCTCTGGCTCTGGGGACGACGGAGGCTCCTCACCCCTCTCTGGCTCTGGGGACGACGGCGGCTCCTCACCCCTCTCTGGCTCCTGGGAAGGCGGCTCACCCCTCTCTGGCTCTCGGGAAGGCGGCTCACCTCTCTTTATTGGAGTGACCGGTGGATCTCCCATGTCTACCGCCAGGTAATTAACCACCATGAGGGCAACCTCTGGGAAGGAGGCCGGGTGGTGTTGTTCCTCCCACTGTTCCCACCTCTCCCCATCTCGACGCCACAGCGTGTTGATAACTATGGGGAGATCGTGGACGAGGTCTGCCTCAGGGTGCATCAACCAGTCCCAGATCTCCTGGGACGGTGGTGAAGGTGGTGGTGCTGGAGGTAGTGGGGTGGCCCCTGATGCCCGGGGTGAACACGGCACCTCTTCCTGGGCCTGGTTGTAGGGGCATCCTGCCCAGTTGTGGCCGTCCTCCTCACACCGGCCACACCAGTTTGCCGGTGGCACGTCTGGGCAGGACCGCCAACGATGGTCCTCCTTCCCGCACCAGGAACACCAGGGGAAGAGGCTGGCCGGGTCCTCCAGCGGTGGCTGCAGCAGCTTACATTTCTTCAGCTGCTGCTTTCCTGCCTTTGCCGCTGTCTGCTCTTCTTTCCCATTTTTTTTTTTTCAAAAAAAAAAAAAAAAAAATAAATAAATAAATAAATACTGCTCTGAGCCTCTAGGTGGCGCTATCCCACTTCTGACACCAAATGTGGCAGGCTGGCGAGTGGATAGAGGCCCAGAGACAGACTGCAGTTCAAAAAAATAACTATTTTATTATAAATAAACACAAAAATAAAGTGCACAAGGGCAAAATAACAGATACTCAAACACAAATAAAGCAAAAACAAAACTCACAAAAATAAAGTTTCCAGGCTGGGCAATGCCTTCACTGGATTTAGAAAATTCAAAAAACCACAAAACAAACACCAACCTGCTTCCTCAGCTCCCTCCTCCCAAATGAGAAGCTGAGGCCTCCTTTTATATCAGGTGGCTGGGCGCTGATTGATCGTTAATCAACCTAATCAACTAATCAACCCCAGCCACCTGAACATAATAAACCCAGGCAGGTAGGGGAAGTTAACCCCATCCCTGCCAATTTAAAAGGGCAGAGCTTTGCTCTGCCACAGTGGCATTTGCTGTCAATCGCACAATTATTTATTTATTTATTTATTTATTTTTGGGGGGTCAGCTGTTTATAAAAAAAAAAAAAAAAAAACAGCTGCGGTTCTATGGTGTACAAGTTAAATGCGGCTGTGTGCACAAGTCTCCAAACCTCCAGAAGAGTGTTGTCTTTTTTAAACCAGTCAGAATGAACTAATGCAGGGAGGAGATTGCTCAGTGTGAACTACTACAGCCTGCATCCGTTCGTAGCGTCCATAACTGGCTGAGCTAAAAATAACTGAGCCCACCAGACTAGTTCTATTAAGCTTAGTTACGGGAAAATTAAAATGTACTCCAAATAAAACGTTCCAGATGTTTATAGCTGGAGAGAAACCAATATTTTTCCCATGATAGGACAGATTCCCAGTTACAATTGTAGGTAAATTGTACAGAATATGTTTTTAATGATTTATTTATCTTGTATTTTGCAAGCATCTTCTAAGGACTTAATGACATATTGGATGGGAGTAATATCAGAGCATTAGCAGGTTACAAACCTGCTTCACACACATTTATATTGGTGATCCAGAGCTGTACATTACATTCATTGGCATTGGCCATATAATGGGGTTCTGCATCACTTAGTTTACTTTTGTCTTCTGCCTTTATTTTATTTATACAGGATAATATAGCCACTGAGATTAAATTAAACCACTATTCAAACAACATTTTTCTCTTTTAAAAATGTTGTTGATATTGTCTTGTTTTAGTACTGTTATACATAAGTAAGAAAAGAATGGCATGCATTTTGTTGCCAGTGTCTGGATTTTCATTTTTTTTCTGTAGAGCAACATTTTAAGGTGGTGTATCTGTAATTCGAAGGATTCCGGTTATATTGTCTTATGTGTCTTTTACTTTTTCTTGTTACAGTTCAATGTGGACCGTGCAAATGCAGAAGAGTTTTATGAGATTTATAAAGGAGTTGTCGCTGAGTACACTGTAAGTACCGAACACTATGTCTACCTTAATATTTGTACCAAATTGTTACAATGTTTAGTGTGTATTTCAACTTGGGAATGACATCTTCTAACTTCCTATGTTACCATAACAAATGTTTGTCTCCCTTTTAAGTGTATGTTTTGCACATATTTATTTCAAAACTAACAACCCGTTTACAATTGTTCTTATTCACAGACAGTAAGAGTGCATTTCCTTAGCTGTCTCCAGCAGTGCTAGAGGTGATGACACAAAGACTTGAGCAGTCAAAGAAAGGAGATGATATAATTAACTTGTTTTTGTACTATATCATCTGATCCTGCATACTCCTACTTAGCCAAAACAGGAAAGTGAGTAATGGCAGTCCTTTGCAACCCTACTCAGACACATACTGTGAACACAATATATGTCAGTGTGGCAGAAGGATGTGTCATGGAATTTGTCTTTAGCACTGCTACAATCTTGTTTCCATGGTCCCCACATAGCTTGTGACAAGTGAACTGTGGGGACGATTTAATAGCTCCCTATTTTTGTGTGTAGGCTGTGTGTTGTTTTTCCCCCAGTTATTTGTTCCTAATGTTAAAGTTAGTGTATACAATAACAAATGTTAATTGAGTTTGTGACAATGTAGAAGTCAAGGGGCCATAATTACTAAGTTTTTGCTACCTCATATAATATACGTAGATGGAATGCAATCCCTATTATCCAAAGCATATCAGAACCCAATGCAGCAGTCAAAAACTGCCTAGGTATACTGAGGTGTTAAAACCAAGCCTCGCCCAGGACAACTGGAAGCTGCTAGAGACTGGAAGATGCTGGCAGAATTTGGACAACGGCTTATTTTTCCACCTGAGATTGCCACCACTAACCTTCGACCAGACGCTGTTTTGTGGTCTGGATCAGCACTCCTTGCTTATATGGTAGAGTTATCAGTGCCATGGGAAGATGCTGTGGATGAGGCGTATGAGAGGAAGAACTTCGGTGTGATCAACTAGCTGCTGAAGCGGAACAACGAGGAAGGAGAGTCAAAGTTTACCAGTTGGAGGTGGGTTGACAAGGATTTGTGGCACACTCTACAACCTGGTTTCTCAGAGACGTCGGGTTCAGTGGCCAAGAGTTTTTTCGCACAGTGAAGAACTTATCTGAAGCAGCAGAAAGGAGCAGCAACTGGCCGTGGTTGAGGCGGAAAGATTCTGGATGGGGATCTCAAGCACAATAGAAAGAAAGCAATGCTGATGTACAAGTAAGTAAGCTGGGCTGAGCTGAGTGGGGGATGGAGGGGGGTGATGCTGGGACACCAGAATCACTGGCGAGCCCTCTTGAGGTGTCGTGGGCTAGTCAGCGAAACACCAAGGATGGAAGGTGCCCACTTGAAGACCCCAGAGATGTACCCTACTTAGCTCAATCCAGACGGTTGTCATGCTGATGCGCTGGGGAGACCGCACTGGGTTGATCCCCGGAGCCAGCATTACACTTCAGCAATCAACACCAGACAGGATATCTACATCATCAGATGGAAAACAACACAAATGGATGGAGATGCAGATGGATCACATTAGTTTTCTGCAAAGCTACGTCTTAGTTGGTGCTTATCTTGGCGAGAGCCGAGTTCAAATCAGCATGAAGTTCAACATCTACTCTCATGTAATGGAAATCAGCTACCTGGACACCTTGGAATGTAAATCCAATCATCTCTCTCTTACACTCATAATCAGGATTTAGTTAATCGCCAACAAAAATAACCATTTCGCAATGTGAGCATCTGTTGGACGATCTCTGGAATGCCTTTACAGTTGGAATGAGTTTCTTTGACCCCAAGCACACTGGAGTGGCTTAAAAACAAGAAAGTGAATGTCCTAGAGTGGCCCAGTCAAAGCCCAGACTTGAATTTGATTGAGAATCTGTGGCAAGACTTGAAGATTGTTGTCCACGAATAATCCCCATCCAACTTGACAGAGCTTGAACAATTTTGCCAAGAAGAATGGGCGTATATTGCACGATCCAGATGTGCAAACCTGGTAGAGACTTACCCCAAAAGACTCACAGCTGTAATTGCTGCCAAAGGTGGTTCTACCAAGTATTGACTCAGGGGGGGGTGAATACTTATCTAACCAAGACATTTCAGTTATTTTTTATTTTCATTAACTGTTGTTTCACAATAAAAATTTTCTGGCCTCTTCAAAGTGTTTAGTAGGTTGTGAATATAAAAGGAAAAAAAATCTCTTTTAAATGCATCAAGATTTCACGTGTAACACAACAAACTGAAAAGATCCAAGGGGGGTGAATACTTTACTATAGGCACTGTAAATACATTTTTCATACAACATGTCCAAGCTGGACCCATAGTGACTGATAAGATAAGGTTTTCAGGAGCAATGCATTTATAACACTACCAATAATGGAATCAATAAGCTTTCTGCATTACTGAGAACTGTGTTTGAGATGGAAGGAGGGGTTGAGGTTAGGGTTAGGGTTCTTCAGACCCAGTGAGTGCCTTGTTTTTAGGCCCAATCATCATGCACAGTGAATTATAACATTCTGTACACTGCTCTTCATCTTGGGGGAGTGAACTCTGAGAGCCCTCACTCCTCACTAGCAGCACTATCCCAGTGTGCTGTGTGTTTGTGACTAGGCTGATTCCTTGAGTCAGAATGATAAGCATGTTTGGCAAAGCTGAGAATGAATAGTATGGCTATTACCAAAATAACTTAAGATGGCCTTTGATTCCTGTAGTGTGTGGGTGTGCGTATATATGTTTTTAGTGTCCTGGGAATAGCTTCAGATTTTCCTATGCTGCAAAAAAACCCCAAAAACCTCAAATCAAGTATTTTGAATATTAGTGTTCTCTTGTGGTTGTAAAACCTTGTCCATTAACCAAAAAGGGTTTGACTTCCAGCTCATTTATTCATTCTAAGTTTAAAGTCTTTACTGTAAAACTACTGAGAAACATGTTATATATGCTGTAAAAAATGTTGTTGGTGGCCAGCAATTGGAATATACTGTATTTGGTATATACTGTATAACATGGTATATTTACCATGAATGTACGAGGATACATTTGACCCATCTTCTCCAACTCGTACAGTAATTTCAATATCAATTAATACATTTGTTTTATATAACATTTCTGAAATGTTTTAAAACAGCATCCAAGGCAGTATTACATCATTATTTAAAAACACTGTAAAGCTTTCTTGATTTACTATAGATTATTAAATTTTGATTACATTTTTTTCAAGTTATGTAAAAAATATTCCCCTGTAATTATTGTTTGTTCCTGCTACTTTTTCAGACTGTAAGCAGCTGTTTGTCCTTGGTTGTATGTAGAAGAAACTTGTGCACATTCATTGACTTGTTTATTCTTTCAAGCAAATATGGCTGATCTTAGCAGGGTTGTGGAGAAACCCTTCCAGTACCTTACCCATTGGTTCTTATATATGCAATGAAAATTCAAGTACTGCACTGGTCTCTAATTAGTCCGATTTCGGGACCTCTGTATCCTGTGGTAGCTAAATGACAGTTAATAGTGGCTGTGCGGAATATATGTGTGTTCGAGAAAATAGCCAGTTTTGTTTCTGAACATAGTACTGCTACAGGGTTCTTTAAAACACAGCATAGTACTATCCCACAATCCTTCAGTGACCTTTTGACGCAGGAAAAGAACTTCCAAGTTTGGCCATGTTTGAAAAAAGCATTGAAACATGTTTTCCGTGGCCAGCCCCAGCACGCATTGGAAATGAGGCTTAAGTGTCCCATCATTTCCATCTGGTGGCTCATGAATTGTGTGGACAATTAAAATACCAGAACAGTATGTGAACTGAGCATGATATTTTATGACTGTGTTGGTAGATCAATCTATAACTTTCAAGTAACAATCACACTATAAAAAATACAGTAGATGGCACATTTTTCAATGGGGCAAGTATTACTTGTGCTCTCTACACAATCTGGGTACCAACTGAGAAGAATCTTCAGGATCTCCACTAATTTAACAGATTAGAGTAACTGCATACTGCCTGAGGCATTGTACCACCCACAAACTCCCTCGTAATTATGATATTTGGCAAACAAATATTCTATTAAAAATTCTAGATGAACATAATTGCTTGCCAAATAAAAGGCATGTTTCTTCATTTTAAAAAACTGCAACCCTTTAAAAAAATTGTAATGGTAGGCTACAATGGAGACAATTGTCTATGTTTTATAGCCTGAAACCATAGCAGCTTGATGTCATTAAGCACCTCAGTATGTCAGCAGGGCTCCTTCATAACAGTACTCTTTCTTGATTATAGTTTTCACATTGTTTTTGTTTTGTTTGCTGACAGGGTATGGTTGCAGAGCTGTGCTCTGGACCTTGTATGGCATTAGAGATCCATGGATCAGAGGCTCCAAAGACATTTCGAGAATTCTGCGGGCCAGTTGACCCTGTAAGTTATTTGTATGATCTCCCTACGTTTTTTCAAGTTTGTGTACATCACTCATCAAAAAAAACAAAAAAACATCACCCTAAGCACAGCCTGCACTTTGTGTCAGATTCAGTCTGCACTTATTGAGGCACTCGTCATGACTTGATGTTTCTGTCTAAATACCAGCTTAAATATGATTGCATGTCTGAATGTCATCTTACTGTCTGCACTATTATTAATCAAAACTTGCTTGTGTATACAGAGTTACATTGCTTTCTAATTGGGAATGTCTAGAGTGAAGCTGTTATGGAAGGAACACAGAAATCATCCAAGCTTTGTCAAGGCACAGGGTGTTGTAGAAGTTTTTTGATCTATTCTTGGTTCATATTTAACTTTTTGTCCAAAAAGAGACTGCAGTATACCTAAGCAGCAGTTGTGTAACCCATTAAGTTTGACATTCAATGAAATCTACTCCTGTGATTGCAGCGGAGGCAGTGTGGTCCAGTGGTTAAATTCCAGGGTTTGTAACCAGGTGGTCACCGGTTCAGATCCCACCTCTGCCACTGACTGACTGACTGACTCACTGTATGACCCTGAGCAAGTCACTTAACCTCCTTGTGCTTCATCCTGCGGATGAGATATTAAATCAATGTGCTATTATAAGTGACTCTGCATATAATGTTCACAGCCTACCTCTGTAAAGTGCTTTATGATGGTGGTTGTGGGAATTCAAACATAACTACAAATACAATATTATTCCTGATTTAGAATTTGGCAGTTATGCATATCAACAGATGTATCCACATGCACTGGCATTTATTAAAAGCATTTCAGCTTTAATAATATTTTGTTTCTGGAAACCTTGTGATTTATGACTAAACAGAAAAGGACATTTTGATCTTACTCTTTCTTTATCTATTAAGACCACACAAGTGCATTGGTGAAAAAGAACAGAGGTAATCCTTGGAAGTGCCGATAGGAATTCCTGATGATAAGAATATGTTCCGGCTTTCCAAAGATGTGCATAGTCCAGCATAATTTACAAGGCGATGGGTTTGTAGCAATAATGTGCAGAGTTCCATATGATAAGACTATAGATAGATTTAGTATGGTAAAGGTTCATTACCCTTAAAGAGCATTATAAAGGTGATTTCAGATAATTGAAGGACTTTGCAATTGACAGTCAAAAGGCTTTAATATAAACTAGTATTAAGCTTGTTAAGCTGACTTAGTTAGGTATATTTATGGCTTTTTGTGCTGATTTATTTGTACTGCTTGTGTATTTAGCTGTTAAAGAAAACATAAAAATACTGTGCTGGTACTGGTAGTTCAATGGTGCTTTTTAAATATACTTTCACAGCTTTTTATTTATTGGTGTTTGATGTTTTTTCAGCCTTTGTTTTCAGTTGTAAATGAAATCTTTAAAAAGCAGTGTATTTAATCAATTAAAATGTCTTCCTGGTTTTTGTTGTGGAGTTGCAAGTTGAATATATGAAAATGTATTTTATTTAATGAGTGAGTGGTTTTAGGGGTCTGATGTAGAATGCATCCTCACACAAATGCACATTTCTTCTGTAGGAAACAGAGTAATAGCCTCTGTTTTTAGCTTATAAAACATGTCATGGCGCTTTAACACTAGTTGATATGAATGCTTTCTTGATCACACGATTTGACCCTCTGGATCACATGGTTAGTGTTTGAAGCCTCCATTAATTGTGACATAAACTGTTGAAAAAAAAACTACTGTGCTATTTTTGAGAAAATACTGAATATATTTTACTATTTTGCTGAGTCTTGTCCAGTTTGGCATGGATTTTGGTGACTGACCAAATTTCTGTCAATTTCTTGCACTGTCCATGTAATAGGATTACCAGATTTCCAGAGTGAAAAACTGGGAAGTAATTTTTTTTCTTCAATTTTCTGCCGATGTAGCAACTCTGAAGCTGTTAAAATAACAGTATATAATAAGAATGTTTGTATTGTAAAGGGGCGTTCACACTGCCGCGCGGCAAAGGCAATTGTTTTCAATGAAGGTGGTCACGCGCAGAGCGCGCAGTAGATAAAATATTTTCAACTTTCGCTGTGTCGCGCCGGCGACCAGCAACCAATCGGGAAAATAGGGGGCTCCTTTGCGAGGAAGAAAAAAAACTAAAATAAAAAATGCAATGGAGGAAAAGCCTGTGGTCCTGATTTCTGATTTTCCATAGTTGTATAATACAACATTAAGTAGGTTTGAAATCTGCCTTCATCAAACTGGCACTCCTGTATCAGCTGATGGTATTCGGCATCCTTTTTTCTTTTCTTGAGGATGTCATGGACCCACAGCGATCTTACTTTTTTCTTTCTCCGGTAGAGAAGGGCGATCGCAATTATCTTTGTATGTTTGCTGTTCATTGTTTCAGATATTGTGTTGTTAGATGCACAGTACCACTGATTGTTGCTGCATTTACAGCCTCCTCCCCCTCCCCCCCTAAAAAAAAAGTTTGATAGCAGTAGGATGGCAGTAGTTGCATTTTTTAATCAAGGGTGGGCATTCATGGTTTCAACCTATCGTTGATCGTATCAGCATCTGCTGCAAGAGACAGCATTTACTGTATTATGCTTTCGCTAACTGTTATGTCAGATGACAAACCTTAAAAAATAAATCTTTAACTTTTATAAAATTACATTTCAAACAATCGAGAATAAAAATATTTTACTGTTTTCGTAGCCGTAGTAGTAGCGTGTGCATAAACTTTAGGGTTACAGTACAGCATAAACTCCAGGTGAGATTTTGTGCAAACAGCATATCCCTCCAAGAAAATAGTTTGAACACTAATTTGAAGAAAGTATAATAATGCCTGTTTTTATTTATTTCATGCCTCATTAATGCAGTGGTTTCATTTGCATTGTAGTTTTTATACTGTCATTTATAAATTATGTGACTTGTGTAGAAAACATTTTAATTGAAGTTGTGTAATTTGTCCCAGTGCTAAACAAAAGAATTGCATTGCATGTTTGGTTTGGCCAAGATTGTACCATATTGTTATAGTATCATAAAGACAATACAACTGGAAGGCTTATACCTTTCTACCACAGAATATATTCTTAAAATAATTGTGAGAGAGAAGTGGCTTATGAACAGTAAGTACACAACTTTATTATTATGTGTATTATTTAAGTAAGCTGCCAAATGTCCTGGGAAAATATAAATCAAATTCTGTTTTTACGTAGCATGTGTAAACTGTACTATATTACTGGAAATACCCTACTTTGCAACCTAGTTCATTAGTGTGGTATAATTAAATAGACATTTTCTCAACAAGTTTTGAAGCAGAAATTTAACTATAGTAGTTTAACATTAAGATTTGTTTTAAAACTTAAAAGTAAAGAGTTTTCTTTGTTTTGTTTTTTTGTTTTCGTTAAATGGCTTGACCATAGTGTATTTGTTTAAATAGCCATTTAAAAAACTGATTACAAAAAAATGACATTGTACCGTGGTATGACAATAGCCATGGTATATTTTTTGACTGTTACCATACCGTCAAAATTTTATACCGTCACATCCCTAAAATACAGTGTTACTGTAGGAGAGTTGGCGAGTCAACATTTAACTAACACTTCTAACAAATAATTCTGTGAAAACATACATTTAACTTAAATCTTATTTTTTGGCACTTAGTGAGAACTCTAGATGAGCATAAGTGATTTAGGACAGGATTTTCAAAAGTTTGTAAATGATCACGCCAATGTTAATCAACAAATCATTATGTAGCATTGATTTTGGCATTTTCAAGAGATCATTCTGCCTATCTCATTATTAAATAATCATGCTAACCTGATTTCCGAAATTATGTTGATTTATGAAATAATGTTAATATCTTAACGAGCAGTGTTTCTTATGACTATTTATTTTGTTTCTGTGGGAATTTAAAAGCAAACCCCTGTTAATTGTCATAATTTATCAGGAGTTAATTTGCACATGGAGGGTTTTAATTAACAAAAGACTCACCTTGAAACAAAAATTTAACAAACTGTGGCTGTGACACGCCAATATAGAAACTACCTAGATAATTCAATATTTGTAGTTATGAAATTATTTTAGACTTTTATATACTTGTGGTTATGAATGAAATTTGTTCACTTGTTTTAACAATTTGATCTCTCCAACTCGCACTGGTGGTGGAAGTTAACTAATAAGCATCCAATAAGAAGAACATGAGAGGAAGCATTGAAATCTCAGACTGCAGAAAATAATATGTAGACATGAGGGCTGTGAATGAATAATGCTCTTAGGGAAATATTAGAAGCTGTTGAAGTAATTCATAAAATGTCATTGTACAAAATGTGATACATGTAGACGATATTTGACTTTTGTGTAATGTCCGCTTGCAGATTGGGTTGTAGACTGCCGATTGAACCAACACAGTCCTCAATTTGATATTGGAAGCAGATAAGATTGAGTTTTACAGACTGACTTCTTGGTACAGATGGAAACATGTCTTACCTCACAATCTCATCTCTCCATCTCCCTTCTCCCAAACTACATGGCAGTTTGTTAAAAGTGCTAACTTGATTGCATTGGAAACTGAAGTGACCTTGTATAGACATTACATTCTGTAAGTTGCTCACCACTTCTTTAATTAACATGCTTTTTCCAGTGAAATCCAGTAATTGACAAGTACACCTAATACCTTCTGAAAAAATGTACCACACATGTAGCACAGCAGAAATTCAGAGAAGCTTTATTACTGCCTAGAATATTGTGTATAAAGGGATCTCATTTAGCCATCAACACCTGTCACTGTTACGAAACCATGCTCTTTCTGTGTGACATTGAACAAGTCACAAGATGAGACACGGTCTTGTGATGAGTTCTTATACAAGGGAAGAAACAAAACACTACTGTCTTTCGGGCGACTTTTGATGCAGGTTCATCTTGGTATACGGTATTTGGAAAGCTGATCTTTAGAGAGACCATTAAAAAACAGAAGTAATGGGATTATTAATCAATCTAAAGAAAACAAATGTAAAAAAAGATCAAGTCCACTTTCATGTCAAAGTTGAGATTAGACATGAAGAGAATGAAGTAAAGTTACATGTCTTACAAACCTTGGTTTGAGGATACAAAATTATGAATAATAAATGTGTTTTCTGAGTGAAACACAACAACCAAATGTGCTTCAAGTTTGCGAAGCAGAAATTGCTGCGATAAATTTTTATAACACAATGGCTGACACCAAATTCGCCAAAACGCACCCCAAACATCAAACAGCTTCTGTTTGAAACCTGTATAACCAACTAACTTTGAACTTGGTAGGCATCATCCTGGGGACAGTGGAATTCAAATGTAGCAAAATGGTGTTCTTTTGTAAAACAAAATGACTACATTTTCTTCTTAAATTTTAAACTGCTTCAGTTGAAAAAATGGTTTATTTGATTAACTCCAAAGTTGACAAGCATAATCCCTGTGTCAGTACAATTGACTTTTTCAAAAATGGTTTGTGTGTAAACCAACGTGGCTGCCTGACGCATTTTTTACAAACCTTTCAAAATCTTCAATCAAATGTAAAAGTAGCTTATAACTCCTTAAGGTTGGTTTATACTTCTCTCGCAGACAAAAATCGTATGTACAGCTGCAGCTGCAGACGCTTCTGTGGGTGAGCCAGAAGGACAAATGTTGGATTTTTTCAACATCATCCGACCTTGTGTGTTTTGCGTCCAAAATAGACACAGCTCGCGGCAGTGCGGATGATGTCATTCCGACCGTCGGAGACCACTGACTGAGACCAAAAATTGGGTGACAGTCGGAAGTATAAACCAGCCTTTACAGTGCACATAGGGTTGTGGTTACTGTATAACACATATAGCAACTGATATATGCTGTAATTCAAAAAGTGCTTTTACCGTGACCTTTGACCTCTCTTTAAAGTCCAATGCAAAACTGGCTTGTAACACGTGCAGATAGGGTCATGGTTACTATGGAACACATATAGGAAACCAGATGTGCTATATCCAGAAATGACCTTGCCTGCGACCTTTGACCTCTCCTTAAGTTAAAATGTAAAACTAGCTTATAACTCCTTACAGAGGGTATATAGATTAATGGTTACTATGGAGCACAGATAGGAACCCATATATGCTCTATCCAAAAATCAAATTGCTGGAAGTATGGTCATACTGAGCTGTCTAACAGCGTCCCTCCCTCTGTTTGTCTGTCCTTAACCAATGATACAGTATGTCTTCCTCCTGACTTAGTGCTAGGAGGTGCACATTAAAAATAATGGCAACGATAATACATTATGATAATGAGCCATTTTCTCGCAGGATGAGATTAAACAGAATTCAGTTGAATTGTGACAGAACTGGCCAACTGAGGGATACTAGTGGCAATGACAGATTGGCTTACAGGCAACTTTTGCTGTAAGTTTTTTTTTTTTATTATTATTATTATTTGAGAGGCATTGCAGCAAAGCAGCTTGGGCATTACAGCAACTGCCACCAGTGCCGTCGGTTATTTCGCACCCTGGTATTAGAAAGGTCAAGCAATGTACCAAGCATGCAACAACTTCCAGTTCTTTGTTTCAAACTGTCAAAGGGCATTATTTACAACACATGCTGACAGTTAGAATGTGAAGATCAACTTTAGCTCTCCTCAGGGCTCTTTAAAATGAAATGTATCTCTGGCTGCTGGTTGTTTGCGGGTTACTAATGCATTTACAGAGTAACGTCCCTTGTCAGTGATTCCAAGCAGATCATTCAGCAGCATGAAAATTGTTCATAATTTCCAAGTCATCTCCTTTGTGACAGAACAGATGAGCACAAAAACAAGGTTAATGAAACTTTATTCTTGCGTGAGCATACTTGGGTACAAATACTAGAATAAACCATATTGAGGCATAATATCTGGTTTACAAGGGTTCCTTTTTTAAACAACATGCAGTATGATGCAAATTACACTCACAAAAGCAACCAAATTATTAGTATGAAGATAGATAATCTCCTACATTATTAATATGTTCAGACCTATGTCTAAAATAATTACCCAATTTAAAAGTGATCTAAAATAATCTTTAGTTCTTATGTTAAATTTGTTCAGGTCAGATAAAAGCTATGGTAATGTAAGCTATGATAACAGTAATATTTGTTGTGACTATGAGACAATCCAATTTTTTCTTGCATTTAAGATGGATAATTGTCAATGCTTGAGTTAAATGGTCTCCCCTCCAGTGTTTTTTTTGAGTTGACTAAAATGAAAACGGCCAATGAAATAGTACTAGAAACTGCAAAATGTTTAAAAACTAAAATGAAACTGAAACAAAAAACATAAACATAAAAAACGTGAGTTGTATTAATATTGTTTCATGAAAATGGTACATAAATACTACAGCCAAGCTGCAATGACTTTCTGCTCTGCTCTGTGTTATAGTGATAATGGGTCGTGGTATGATTTCGTGCTCAAGTAGCCGGTTCCCTTTCAAGCATGAAATGTGCATGCAAGCTATCCTTTCCCCATTGAGACTCAAAGGCATCAGAGTACTCAATTATCTGGTCTATTGGCTCATTTGTGCTCAGTCTCCAGCACAGGCAGAGGCCCACATAGAACTCATCACCGGCCACCTTCATCGTTTGGGCCTGTCTCTGGACACACGAGAACCTCCTCTCACTGCGGGCGGTACACCTGTCAAGGGTGACAAACTGGGCGCCAGACCTCCAGTCAAGGGGAGTTCCCAGTGTCTCAGAATGGAGACTGGAGCTCAAGGTGGTGAGCCTCATTTGGGAGAGATTCGGGAGAGCGGAGATAGATCCCTTTGCCTCCTAGGAATCTATCCCCTCTGGTTCTCCATAAAGGGAGGCGGAGACTCACTGGCGATAGATGCCTTGGTACACCAGTGGCTGAGGCAAATATTATATGCCTCATCCAATCATAAATCTCGAAAAACTACTCACTTCTAAATCTTTTGTAGTTATTTTTGTATTACTTTAGTATAAATACATGTTAATTTGGATTCATATATTGTTTTTTTCTGACTTTATGTGAACGAAAAGACACACATTTGCCCGTTTTCCCATTGGAAATAGTGATATTTTAAAATATCACTGTCCTGGTCACAAAAGCAAAGTTTGTGGGGAATAATAGCCATTTTCTATACTTTTGAGGCATAAGCAATTAGGAAATAACACTTACTGCCCAGGAACAAAAAAAAAAAAAAAAAAAAAAAAAAAAATTGTTACACGGTGTTATCTGTGGTTGCCCTCTGTTCAAAATCTTGGTTTGCATATTATCAGAAATATTTCTTTTTTTTCTGTTATTTTTTTTTTTTTGCTTTTTGTATCTGCCATTCCTAGACCTGTAAATTGGTGATTGGTTAATAAAAAACTGTGTATCCCAACTGCAACCACAGTTGCTTAATAAAATATTATTTAAAAAAAAAACAAAAAAGATCTTACTTCCATTTCTTTCCATCAGCCACAGTGTATATGTAAGATTGGTTTATTGTCCCTTAACTACCACAGAGGTGATCCAACAGATAGAATTCAGAATGTTGTTTGTTTTTTTTTTTTGTTTGTTTGTTTTTTTTTTTTTGCATTTTCCAGCTGTTCAATTTCTACCATCCTAAATAAGCTTGAATTGCTTTAATGAACTGTGCTGCTTCCCCTCCCCATCTCTCACACGTACACACAAACAATCAACATACTGTACAGTTGATTTGAAGAGAGTGCTTTGCCATTAAAAATAATGCCCTAGATCTTAAAGTCTTTAAACAAAAGTTGTTTGAATTAATGTTTTGTCTTGTAAGTTGTTCATTTCAGGGGGTTACAAGCTTGTGATGTTGGACTGTAATGAACTGAAAAACCAAAGCAATTTGTGAACTTTTGTTTTCCAGCCCCCATTGTTGCACATGCTGTGGGTGTATATACATATATATACATATATATGTGTGTGTGTGTGTGTCCTTGCACAATGTTGTGGTTTCATTTTTAATCCACACAGAAAAAGTATTTGTTTTGTAAGAGGGATAAAATCAATCTGCTATCTAAGTGGAACTACAGTTTTCAATTATTTCTTAATGAACAAACTTCAGTTAAAAGCAGAAAAAGCTGATTGTGAGGGGATTGCAAAGGTTGATGACAGAATATTATAAAATCCATTCCATTCACTATATTAAACCCTTGATTTTTGAAATCCCATCTGTTTTAATTGCCTTTACTTCCAGGAATTTCAGATAATGGTTCTAATAGTTTATAGATCTATTTTTACCAGCATGTTGGTCTCATTAGAGAGATTTTGGACTATAGATAGTGGCCATACTGTTGAATGTGATTTTAGGTAACCTTAAAACAAGGTTTTACTCTATAGCCCATATTTCACTTCCTTTCTTATTTGCAACAGGAAATTGCCCGTCACCTTCGTCCCCAAACATTGAGAGCTGTCTTTGGAAAAAACAAAGTTCAGAATGCTGTGCATTGTACAGACCTGCCAGATGATGGGATTTTGGAGGTAAAATTGAATGTTTTTATAAACTATTTCTAATTATGCATTTCCTCTTTTACTAAATTCAACTAGTGTGTCAGATATATATATATATATGGGTCTTGAGAGTTGATTTAAAGCGATTGATGGTGGGAGCATCACGTACCAAAGCTGGGAGAGAGTTCCAAAGAGTCGGAGCCATGACTATACATACAGTTATAGTCACAAGTGAGGAAAATGTTATAAGAAATACAGTGTCTATAGAAAGTCTACACCCCCTTTCAAAATTGTCACCTTTTGTTGCCTTATAGTCTGCATATATTTCATTTACCTACACATCCTACCCCATGGTTTCCAAGTGAAAAAAATATTCTAGAAATTTGTAGAAAAATAATTAAAAATAAAAACTGAAATAGCTTGGTGGGATAAGTGTCCACCCCCCTTGTAATAGCAATCCTGCATTAGCTCTGGTGTATCTAATCACTTTCAAAATCACACACCAAGTTAAGTGGCCTCCACCTGTGTTAAATTGTAGTGATTCACATGATTTCCGGATAAATTCAGCAGTTTCTGTAGGTTCCCTCTGCTGGGTAGTGCATTTCAAAGCAAAGACTCAACCATGAGCACCGAGGCGCTTTCAAAGGAACTCCGGGACAAAGTTGTTGAAAGGCACAGATCAGGGGATGGATATAAAAAAATATCAAAGGCCTTGAATATCCTTTGGAGCACAATCAAGATGATTATTAAGCAGTGGAAGCTGTATGGCACCACCAAGAACCTTTCTAGATCAGGCCGTCCTGCCAAACTGGATGACTGAGCAAGGAGGAGATTGATCAGAGAGGTTACCAAAAGGCCAATGGCAGCTTTGCAAGAGCTACAGGCTTTTATGGCCAAGACTGGTCAAAGTGTGCATGTGACAATAATATCCCAAGCACTCCACAAATCTGGCCTGTATGGTAGGGTGGCAAGAAGGAAGCCATTACCCAAGAAAGCCCACTTTGAATCCCATTTGAAGTATGCAAAAAACACTCGGGAGATTCTGTGGCCATGTGGCAAAAGGTTTTGTGGTCTGACAAAACTAAAATGGAACTTTTTGGTCTAAATGCAAAGCGTTATGTTTGGCGCAAACCCAACAAAGTGCATCACCCAAAGAACACTATCCCTACTATGAAGCATGGTGGTGGCAGCATCATGTTATGGGGATGTTTCTCAAAGGCAGGGACTGGGTACTTGTCAGGATAGAAGGGAAAATGAATGGAGCAAAGTACAAAGAAGTCCTTGAGGAAAACCTGCTGCCCTCTGCAAGAAAGCTGAAACCGGGCCGGAAGTCCACCTTTCAGCATGACAGCGACCCACAGCATACAGCCAAAGCTACACTGGAGTGTCTAAGGAAGACTGATATCCGTCAACGCTCCCCAAGGAACTTGACAGAGCTTGAACAGTTTTGTAAAGAAGAATGGTCAAATATTGCCAAATCTAGGTGTGCAAAGTTGGTTGAGACCTATCCCAACAGACTCACAGCACAACATTCAAATGTATTCATACCCTGAAAAGGAAAATGAAATGAATAGCTAGTTGAAGCACCTTTAGCAGTAATAACCTCTTTTAAACAATTAAGACAATTTTGTCAGTGAGCTTTTGGTATGATTCTTTAGTTCCAGTTCATTCAAATTACGAGGACCTCTCTTGTGCACAGCCTTCTTCAACTCCTACCAAAAATTCTCAATTGGATTTAGATCGGGACTTTGACTAGGCCATTCCAGAACCTTGATTTTATTGTTCTTTAACCATTCTGAAGTAGATTTTTATGTGTGCTGGATCGTTGTCATGTTAGAACATCCAGTTACACTTTAAACCCAGTTTTGCAGAGGTTTTCAGATGATTGGCCAATATTTTTTGGTATGCTGTGGAATCCATTCTGCCATGTGTAGGAACTAAATTTCATGTGCCATTAGAGGAAAAACAGCCCCATAGAAGGATATTTCCACCTCCATGCTTAACATTAGGTATAGTGTTCTTTTCTTTGTACGTCTCACCAGACAAATCTTTTGACCGGAACTCATATCCATCATTCAAATGCGGTTTTGCAAACTTTAAGCGATTTGACGTTTTCCTAAGAGTGGCTTTTTCCTTCACCATGCATTACTCGCCCTGTGGCTGAAATGGAAACCTCAGTCCCACTTGCAGCCAGTTCACTTTGCATGTGTTTGATAGTCAATCTCAGATTGCTAACCTTCCTCACATTTTTGTTCTTGGTGAAAGAACCTTTTTTCCAAACCGAGGGAACATTTTGACAGTACCATCAGTCTTGTACTTCTTGATAATAGAAATATAAGTTGAAATTGAGATACTCAAATGCTTGAAAATCTTATTGTATCCTCCTCCAGTTTTATGACAATTAACAATTTTCTACCTAAGGTCTTCAGATAGCTCTTTACTTTTTCCCATATTGACTTATGACAGCAATCATCCTATGCCTAACCCTTTTATGCTCTCTAAGAATGTTCACCTACAATCCAGAATTTTGTAGACTTTTCTAGAATTAAGTTCTGAATTATCATATCAAAGGGTGGCACGGTGTTGCGTTGGTTAGCGCAGCTGCCTTACAGCTCCAGGGTCCTGGGTTCAATTCTCCCCTCAGGTCTGTCTTTGTGGAGTTTGCATGTTCTCCCCATGTTCGCGTGGGTTTCCTCCCACAGTCCAACGATATGCTGGCTAGGTGGATTGGCCCCTCTAAATTGCCCTGCGATGGACTGGTGCCCTGCCCAGGGTGTAGTCCCGCCTTGCGCTCCGTCTGCTGGGTTAGCCTCCGGCTCACCGCAACCCTCTATAGGATTAAGTGGTTACAGATAATGGATGGATGATCATATTGAAATTTCTAGCACCTTGTAGACAATACTATAACCATGATATGAATACTTTTGAATTTGCATTCTTGGAGTTTTGCAAAAATAATTGTAGAATTCTATTTGTTGTAACTTTTTTTTTTTTCCTCATCCACAAAAACAAAACTTTTGCTACAAAAGATTTATCCTATATTTGTTTGTTTTGAGAAATTTCTAGAAATTATACATTTCCATTGGGGTATGTAAATGTTTGACGACAACTGTGTGTGTGTATATATATATATATATATATATATATATATATATATATAAAATCAATGTTAATGATGATGTTTTGGTTCTCTTAACATAGCATTATTCTTGTCCTGTTCTTGAGGCTATCCAGACCTGTCATTTTGAAGTCATCCACAGAATGTGGCTTTGTAATGCCCTTACTTTTGTTCTAATATAAGACTAATCCCCATTTGTAAATTGCTGGCCCTCTTGTGTGTGTAATATATAGCAGGTTAAAAATTACTTTATATATTTTTTTACAGCTAGATATAGTTGGGGGTTGGGGTACACAAAAGCGAGCAATATTTGTGTTTTTTGGTGGCATTTAAGTCAGTCCTTAAACCCAAGTATGCTCAATTGAATTGAATTTGTGGAAAAATCAGACAAGGAAGTACATTGTTGATGTCTCTCTTCATTTCAAAAGCATTTATACAGCTCCTAAATTCTCAGAATGACTAAGCATTCCCTTGCTGCCATAGCTTATTCCATCCCATACCATTAAACTTCAACCACCCTTAAGATCAGCTTCAGCAACACAGGAGTTCCATTCTCTGCTGTAGGAACTGTTGAAAGCAGAACCTCTGCTTCTCAGTTTACCAGATCCTTGACCACTAACCCGTTGTCCAGTCTACAGTCCTGGGCCCACAGCAAAAAAAAAAAATGACACTATAATATTTGATTGGTTTCTTGGGCTAGTCAGACATCCTTAAGATGGATGATGAATATCCCACTGCGAGTCATTTTTGGAGCCTTAGAATTGTGAGTTAACATGCAACAAAAACGAGTTGCTTCTCATTTTATTTAGATTAACCAAGGTTATTTATACCCGGATTTCAGGGATTTGTCTTAAGAATGATCAGGTTAGGGCAAACATCATGATGTATTCCAGTGTAACCAAGATAGAGCAAAACATCTCATTAACCAAAAAGTTTTTATTTATTTCCCCCCCAATCATAATTTAGTTTTTATAAAATTTGCATCAAATGTAATGGGAGTGAAAGTTTATCATGCAAATAATGCTCTAGCTAATCCAGTTTTGCAAAAAAATGTCTCAATCACAACATCCTGTTCACACAAAGTTTCCATCATTTCATCAGGGGTTTGGCCAGAAAGCTAATCCATGATTTTTTTTTTTTTTTTTTTTGATTAGTTGGTTGACCTGGGAAACCAAATGACAGTTGTGTTATCCATCAGCTGACTGAGGAGCCAGGTCCTAGGCAGGATCTCTCATGCTTCAGTTTTCAGTCAACCAACTCCGTAGCATGTCTGAGAAAATAAATAAATTAACAGTATATTGTTAGCCAGTAAACAATGCCTCTTTGATTTTAAATGTTCCTTCTTGTAGTTTTCAGGCTGAGGGGAGGGGTGTCACTAAATCAGAAATTATTTCCTATGAAATGTTCAGACAATAGCTGTAGACTGCTTACCTGAGTCAGTAAAGTTGTGGTTTAAATTTAACCAGAATGTTAGTCTGAATACTTTTCTGTGCTCCTGGTATTTTTATATAGTACCTGCAACACGATCACAAAATGTTTTTTTTCTGTTATAAATAAAAGTTTGTGGGTGAAGAACTAAACTTTAGTTCCACTTAAAACAAGATTAATTTTATCATCTCCTCCCCCTGCCTAGTCTTGTTCCTTTGAGCAAAGGCCAACAACACTTACTACATCTGGTGTACGGAACAAAGTCCTAAATCATAAAGCTAGTTACATTTAAACTGTGGTGCAGACACAACTGACCTGTAAGCACTGAAAAAGTCCAAGCCTGTTAAGTTTCATTGTTCACTGGATAGAAAAGTAGTATACCAAATTTCACTGGGTGGACCTCACAACCTTGTTTCCTTATCCTCTGCAGAACAGGAATCAATTGACAATAGAAGTTACTGTGGCTCACAAATCATATGATATTGCAATGAAATAATTAACATTGTTTTGTCAGCTTCACTTCAGCCATTATAATCTGTTTTGAGATGCTTAAATCCCCAATATTTCTGTACCAGTTTCCTTTGTGTATTTTGCATGAATATACACAGAGAAAATCCAAATAATTTAACCAATTAATTGTTTGTCAAATGCTATCCAAGTAACCAAACAAATCCATTTCAATTAGAGTAGCAGAGTGTTTATACAGGATGCAGTTTGATTACTGCTTTGATTACTTTCATTTCTCCCCCACCAGGTCCAGTATTTTTTCAGGATTCTGGATGGATGAACAAACTTCTGGACCACACACATGCATATTTGTTACACGTTTTAAATTAAAAAAAAAAAAAAAGACACTGTTGCAAAGCATGTGTAATTTCTCAATTTTATTTGATGTTTTAACTGGATTAAATAAATGACCAACAAGAGTACTTTAACTCCTGACATGTGTACAGATGTTAAAACATTGATTTTTGCACTTCTACACCAATAAAACATCCTCTAGCTTGGGGTACTACATTGCTTCAACTTCAAATAAACTTCCACCACTGACTTTGGTATTAATTAAATTTATTTATACAATACACTTTCCTTGCAGAAAAATAAAATTGTACAACAACTGCATAAATAAATTCTTCCACCATGAAAATGGTTAAAACTATTCTTTATGAAGATGGATCACTGTGTGATGCCTTCCAAAAAAAAAAAAAAAAAAGGAACAAAACAATAGCACCTACCAACTCACTTGCCAAATGATCTAGACTCAAATGTCTCGCACATTTTTATAACATACTGGACGACTAAAAAGAAACAGAAAATTGAAAGTAAAGCATCCCATATTTGTGGTGCAAAAGTGATACAAATTTATTCTACAATGAATGGACTAAGAAACACACTACATAAATAAGGTAAAGAACTGCACGGATTGCAGTCTTTTTTTTTTATGCACAGACCTAGACAAATCAGAGTGTACCATGCCAGTATTTCAGTTAGTAAGTGTATATACACACACACACACCTTGGACCGCTAAAGCTTGCTCACATTAGAAAATACAGGAATTACAACATGGCTTGGAAAGGACAATTGTATGCAACTACAGTACTGTACACTCCAAACAAACAAACCACACAAGGCAGCAATACTTGGGGGACAAACACTGCTCGCTACATCAGTAGTGGAATCATAATTTACAGTAATAATGAACATGTCCCATGGCTCAAGAAATCTCATTCAGTAGAATAAATACTTTACTGCTATTGCTACTCTTAAATTTACATTCTAACCCTAGATTTATGCAGAAAAAGCTGTGTAAAGCATACAGATTAAGTGTAGGTCCCGTATGTATGACAGTTTGTTCAAGACTAGTCGTTTTTCTGTTTTGAAATGAGGCAGGGAAGGTACAGCTTGTTGCAATCATCGGACTTTGACCAGAACTTTCACTTCAAAACGTCCTTGGTAGCGGTCCTTCTCATTGTATTTAATGTTCTCGCCATAAGCCTTGCACTCTATACGCAGCTCACTGCCAACTGTGAGGTTGGTAAACTGAACTGCCACAAGGGGCTGGAGGTACTGGGGTTGCAGCAGCTTTCCGTAATAGGGGTAGTACTGTAGTGGGAAGCCTCCAGTGTTGGCCATGCCATAATAGTTGACTTGTCCGAGCTTGTCTTTATCTTCCTCTTTCTATAAAATGAAAAAAAAAAAAAGTTTGTTGGAAAAAGGCTTATTCTGAAAGGTAATCTTTGGTAAAGTATTCTGCTTGGACAAATCTACTAAAATACATCATACTACCATTTCAGAAGTTCAGCTTTTTAACCGAGTTCTTACAATCAACAAAAAAATGGAAATTCATATTGGAGAACCAGGAAGTCGCTTACCTTGGCAGCACAATGGATGGGGATCAGGTATGGCTGTACTCTTTCATGTGCTTCAGGTGGGATACTGTCATTTTTCAGTGGAGGCTGCATGAAGAAATTATAAATACATCCCAACTGAGTTATTTGATTGAGCTGAACAAGGACAACAAGGTTCTGTCAGATTCTCTCTCCCCCACCCCGCCCCCAAGTAATTCTTCAACATGTTTGTTAGCAAGTGTTACACAAACCAAACATATTGATTGACCACCAAATCAATGGTGATCAAAATAGCATATGCTTCAACATTAGGACTAGGGGATAAAACGGTACTGGATTTCATTTTGTAGACACATTTTTAGGATATACGACCATGTTTCTTAACAAATCAAACTAGCAATTTGTTTCGTATAAATTAGAACTCTTAACGGTTTACCCAAAGCAAAGATTAAAATGTTAACAAAAGTATTTTTTTTGTAAAAAAGGTAATTTGTAATAGTAATGTGAAATTTTGTAGTAGCTCTAACCAAAAGCTCTTCAAAACATCTGGCTTTATTGAGCTATTTAAAAGTAACTTGCGCTGACTGAAACAGTTTCGTGTACTCAGATGCACCCCCTCACACAATTCAGTAAAATTGTTTAGTCATTCAGTGATGAGCAGCTGGGCTATTCTGTCAATAGTAAACCGTTGTTATCCCCATATAATCAAAAAGTAGACAGCCTTCTGTATGCCATTGACTTTGAATAGGAAACCATCTGCACGTCCAGTGGCAAAGTCCTTGTGTTATATTAAAAAACTATAATAATCTATTTGTGTATTGCCTTTCATAATGGATCACCATCACAAAACGCCTCCTACAGACACTTTAGCAAGGCAAATTTATTCCCCACCTAGTTTAGTCATTTTTCTGTGGTCTAAATTACACTTTGTTAGGAAACATACCCTCTAAAATCTGCAATTTATTTTGCGTTCTTCCCACTTCACAGACCTAGATTACCTGTTACTTAGAATATTTAATGGCAAAAGTATATCAAAAGGTGAATGCCACACACTAAAAAACAAATTATTGTTCAAGAGTTTTAACATTCATTACTTAATTTGTTTAAAGTCAGACAGATTGTTAGATTGTCATGCAGGTGCTGTATTTGTTTTACAGTCTTACCTGTGGTAAGTAGCTCACGATTCTGTTAATCTTTACAATGAAGCAAGGCTTGCCCTCTGAATAGCCGTATGTTTTATCTTGAAGACCAGAGCAATTGCCAAGCCATTCACGGTGAAAGCGACAGACCCTCTTACCGCCATCAGATTGGTCCAAACTTCCTCGCATAATAGGACCAGTAGGCTCAACTAGAAAAGAAAAAAGTAAAGTAAATTGGAAGCTTTAGATAGGAATTTGATTTGTCAAATTATTATCTACCGTGTAGAATTAATGCCCAATAAAACCAGTTCACAAATCGGACATTTTTCCTGAAAAATATATAAATATAGAACACAAACCCTACCAGAATGGCAAATCAATACGTATGTAAAACATACCAAGTTTGTATACAATTATTAATTCAAAACATTTTGGCTTTGTATATCTTGTATCCACTTACCTCCACAGTCCTCAAACAGTAATCCATCCTTTTGACTTTCTTGATTGTATTTTACCAGGAACTTATCCATGGCATTTACATATTCCTCATAGGTTTTAGGATCATCCTGGGTGAACTCAATTTCAGTCTTCAATGTTTTGGGGGTGTGCGTTAAACCTAAAAAAGAAATATAATATTAAAGCAAGTGGTACAATATAAAATAATCACAAAACTAGTGTGCAATTAAATCAGGTGTTTGTTATTTATATTGAGTGTTAAGCATATTTAGCTTTGATCCTTAGCTGATGTTTATTTTGGTCCAGCCTACTAGGAGCCAACAGGATGAATTAAAAAAAAAGACCTTTAGACTATGCTGGATTGTGATCATTTTTGCTTTTCTGGACCAGTGCCTTGCAATACAGGGCCATAATACCTAGCATCATCACTATTTAAACATAAGAAATATATATATGTGTGTGTTGATGTTCTAAACTGATATCATCACCAGATATTAGTACTAAAGATTTGTATAATGTAACCAATTGAGATTATAGCTCACAGTCTATTGCACATTGTGAGAGCATATCCCCTCACTAATATTAGATAACAAGTTACAGGAAGTGTTAAATGCTGTATTCTACCTTCAAATCTGATACACATATTCAGTGGCTTTCAAATTAAAATAAATGCATGACTGCTTGATTACTTGCTGAAACATGTAACTGTAGCAACTGGGCTCCCCCCCCCCCCTTTTATGGGAATAAAAGAAATTAAGATTCAAGATCTTAAACTAGGAGATCTTAATTCTGCAGCTAAATTTGGCAATTAGGCAGGAAAAGACATTAAAACCACAATAATTATCCTCTTCTGGAAGCAAATGATACAAGGGAAGTGGGTTCTAATATATATATTATATATATATCTATATATATCTATATATATATATATATATATAATATATATATATCTCGTCTCCATATATATATATATATATATGTGGTAGTATACACACACACACACTAACAAAATAGGCATGGCTTAAGTTTTTTCATTCCAACTGGAGCTTATGAAACACCCACAGCTCACGTGCCTCTCCACACAATGGAAACTTTTAGCAACAGTCCTCAGGCAGGCAGGCAGGCTGTATGGTGCTCAGCAGTCTGCCAGCCACTACTTTTGATCAAGTCACTAATGGAAATTCACCACCCTCACCAGCAACTCCTACTCTTCCCCCTCCACTCCTTTATACAAAGCACTCGATACCACGCAGAATCAGGTTATTTAATCACAGAGACAGGAAATGGAGGGAGGGGAAGGCCTGCTTCACCATGCTGCTTGCTAGGCATTTACAAAGAGCTAAATATACTAACAAAAGGCCAATACTTTTAGGCACCAATTTACTACTGGGCTATCAATGTTCCCTTGTACTTTTTAATGTAACATTTGTAAACAAGTCTCACTAACCCTTTCATGCATGGCAATGGATATACAAATAAAATAAACTTCTAGACCATATTTAGGGGATGCAAATGCATGGTAGCATTATATAAGGTTAGGAGATATGTGATGGATATGTCCAGAAATAACATTTCTTTCAGCTACAATATTTTATGCATTACAGAGTTAAACTTTCACACTAAAAGATCTTTAAAAGTCTAGCGCAAGTAGAGGTCTTCCCCCAAGTGCTGACATTTTAGTTATGCACGGAAAGAGGAGGGAGGGAATTTGAAGCAATGTTTCAGAAAACTAGGTTTGGAAGTGTATGCAAATTTCAGCATCACTCACAACACGCCTTTCTACAGGGGAAAGGACCTTAGTGAACAGTTTTAAAAGAAATTATAAAGGAAACGAGTGGTTAAAGGCTGCAAATGCTCTGAAATAAATCCCACCCCCCCCCCCCATGAGAGAATTCCATACCCAGGTTTTAAAATGGGGAAAAAGAAAACACTACTAAAAACTTGTCAGCTGTGGAAAGGCTGAGGGGAGGAAGTTAACTTCATAATGAGTGACCTTGACGGGTGCTGCCTGAAAGAACAGCGAGTCTGTGACTGTTCCAACCATCGGTCCATCCCCCATTAACCATTCACTGCCAAGGCAGACACAACAGAGCAAAAAAAGTGACAGGGTGCATTTAGACAGAGCTGCTTATACAAAAAGACAAGACTGCAAATAGAGAATGTGCACTCCAGCTACAGCAAGTTTATCTTGAACATTTTAAAATCAAATCTGTACCACACTACAGAAGAATCATGAAAGTGTAAAAACTGCCCATTCGTAATGCATACCACACCAAGCAGAGCCTGACCATTTAATCCGAGAATGGTCTGTACAGAAAATGCACTGACATATTGTAATAGAATAGCCTTTAATGTGTGCTTAGACTTCAGTGTTTCATAGCAACGTAATGTCAAAACCCCAGGTATGATCTCAAATACTAGTTAAGATGCAGATTTTTTATTTCTTATTTTTTTAGAACTTTGTCATAAGCACTTCCTAACATATCCCAATACAACCAAGAACAATGAAGTATACACATCAGGATCTGTAGACCAAAACAAATCAGTTTTTCAGCTTGTTCATCTGTTTGTTTTTAAAAAAAAAAAAAAAAAAAACTAGGATTACCTGTTCTATCCTTTTTAAAATGTACTTTCCCAAATTAGTTAAAGCCTCTGCCAACACCTACATAAAATGTCAACAAAAATAAACTTAATAGGAACCAAATGCAAGTACACAGTAAGACAAAGTGGTCAGTATGTATTTGGAATTAAGAAATCAAACAGTTACATTAAATGCAACTTTTCATTCATCTATTTAAAATTAATTCCAAGGGATATGCTGCACAATGCGCGACACCACTAGAACGCTATATGCCTTCCAATTGAAACAGTGGCGACATGCAGATGCACTCTAAAACTAAAACGACTTCATTATCTTGAAACAAGCTTTAAATACATTTCAAGTAGACTAATCGATCCAGTCAAAATATTATATATAAAAAAAGTCTTTAAAAAACAAAGCAAACCTATTTGCTCAGTTTATAACAATGTACATGATGGTCATTACCTGTATATAATTGACCTTGTCTTTTTTTTAAGTATCCTTGCTGCAGTCACCATCTACAGGTAATGGCCAATGCTCAAGTCAAAGATGCCTAGATACTAAATACAGTTCAAAGCTTACATTTTCTTCTACATGCTGAATTTACCTGGGGGTGCAACTCTGTCCTGGTACGTGGGCTTGTAGCTACTGGTGGTTAGGAGAAGGACCTGAATAGTTCCGATGAAGATACCTGCCAGGAATCCATAGAAGACCACGTAGAACGCCAAGATCTTCACTAAAAGTGGGAAGAAAAAAAAAGAAATGAATAGCGGTATTCAGCATAAAGCTTTAAGTTATTTGGCACCATTGTTTCAAAGTATGCAGGAACCAGATTCATGTTTCTCCTTGTTAATTGGAAATCTATCTTTTGTCAGAGAAAATAAAATCCTGAACCCTGGATAAATCAAAGCATAAATCACCAAGAAAGAAATGATGCACTGTGAAATCCAAGACAGTATGCCAGAGTAAAAATGCGATGAATTGCTCTAAAGCAGTGGTACTTTACTCCAGTCCTTCAGTACTATTCCAGGTACAATTAACAGGATTATATGTTTCAGAACCTGGCCAGGGGTGTCATTTGTGCAATTTAACGATTTGTGACAGTGTTAGAACAAAAACCTGGACTGGAATTTGCGAGGTTGAAAACTACTGCCACACAAAGAATTCCAGGCCTGTACCGAAACTCGGACAGACATTCAGACACAAGCAATACCTTTTTGTCTATGGCAGTGAAGGCTCTTTGTTCCAACTAGGTCAATTATCTGCATACCAATGTTCAGTTAAAAATCAATGGGATACTCTGGCTGAGCTGCTTAAACGGCTCAGGACTGGAATGGATTGAAAAGGCCCAATGCAGGTGCTGTTCTTGGTGAGTAAATTTGTGGGTGATTTAAAACATGATATTTGGAAAGATTTTCCCCGGTATGAGATATATATATATATCAATTACGGAAACGAGAAACAATTCCGTTAATCAATCAGAAGTGTTCGGAAAGGTATGGATTTGGAAGAGTGGTCAGCTGCACTCAATACAGGGATCCAGTGATCAGATAAACTTGTTGCTTGATTTCAAATGACATGAACTAATGACCACTATGACTATTATTTACAAGGCACAAAGGCATTATTTATTCATAGACTGTTTGCATGAGGACACCTTGTTCCCGATACACCTTTAGAAATTACTCTCCATTTTCAAATTGTTTTATTTGTCAGGAACATTTGTTACATTAAAATATTATTATTATTATTATTCGAAAGCATTGTGTACATCTACAACGTACGTTAAATCAAAATACTCTATATATATATATATATATATATATATATATATATATATATATATATATATATATATATAGATATATGAATATGAATATGAATATGAATGAGGGAATCTGACCCTAGTTGTTACGCCAATCAAGAGGAAAGTGTAAACTGCCACCCCCTTCATCCAAGGAACTGGCACGTTGCTAGGATACAGACCCTTAATGAATTATCACTTACTTTCCCCGCCCCAAGGACTTTCCACTGAACCAACACACAGCCATCCGCTATCCTTAAGATGACATTGAATGCAAATGTATCCTTGAAACACTACAGGAACAGGAAACATTGCCAAATGATCAATTCCCATTAGGTATGGAGACATCAGGAGCCCCAGCACAGTAAATCGCCTCCCCTCAGACACACTACACCAGATCACCTTGACTAACCTTGGGCTATGATGCATTTTTAACCCTTTCCATATTTCACAATTGCTTAAAACAGGGAAGGGAGCCCATTTGAGTAGTTTGCCTTTCAATAAATTCGATAACGTTTGTTACCTGATCCAAGTTTGGTAAATACAAACGGTAAACTTCAGTTTCTCTCGTGACATGTCAAGACAACGTCTAAAAATAAAATGAGGTAGTCAAGACAGGGGTTGTGCATTTCCCCTCTAATCAGATAGCGGTAATAAATCGATTAAGTCAAAACGTCCTTCAAAACGACCTTTTTCGAAAGAAAGTTACAAGCACAGCTTACTATTGGTGGACTTCACCAGATAGGACCTCCATCAGTTTAAGCCAATACGAGTTATCTTTTAAAACACTGATCCATTATTACTGCAAAACCGCCTTGTCTTCCGTTGAAGTAGACTGTATACAAATGTCTATATACACCTTGATTAACTCAAGCAATAAACGCTTAAAACAATCACACACAACATATTCGCAACTGCTAAACAAATTGAAGACGAAAAAACACATTAATCGCACACACAAAAAGACAGAGATAAAATCAAACAGGTGCCATTTCCCTCGTGTTTGGAGAGGTGTCGATCGAGTAGTTACAGGAAATACACATTTTAAATAAACCCGGCTTTCTTATGAGGAACCGCTGCTTAAAATACAGTTACCAGCACCACGACACAATTTGCAGTAACAAAGCCAACACAATTATCATGAACGCGTATACTTACACCAACTGCTGCCTGTCCGTCCCAAAAACTCCTTCTTTTCCGAATCCCAGACAAACTTCTTCCACCCACCATCGCTTTCCTTTCCCCTTGACATTTTCTTGTATGGGATATTGTTTTAGTTCCTTTAAATACGAATTGCTGGGCAGAATCCGGTAGTTTGCTCGCTTACCACAAACTCCCTTATTCTTCCTACTTTCAAAAAGGACAAAGTTGGACCCGTCGTTCTGTAATATAGCTCTCACAATATATTACCCTCGCTACTTAACTCCGCCTGCTAACTCGTTTTAATAACTTACCTACCGAGAGGGAGGGGATTCGGCTGACAAATCAGAGAACACAAAAGAATTACGTATGAATCTTAACTCCGCCCCGATGTGAAGCGTAACCAGGAGACGTAAAGAATAAATTAGTATTTTGAGATCTCTGTCTCTGTGATAGACCTGACATGAATGTTAACAGTCGATTTTCCTATTGCTTAGAAAAGTGTAGTAGTCGTTGTAGTAGAGTGGGATTTTGCACGAGTCTGTGTGCAGAATCGAACACTATTTGAATGGAAGGATAAGTGTTGCCTGCGAATACTCTTAAGACAGTTTCACCAGTGCTTATGCCTGCTGAATTGTTTTAGGCGGTCTAGTGCAACTACTTTCTGTCTTTTCTCTGTACGCATTTGAAACGTAAATCAGACGCCACCGTTTTCACAGTGTGAATTGCTAAATATTATTTAGCAATCAACATTACAGACAGTATAGCATTTTTGTGTGACAGTCGTTTTTTCAAGTTGGGAAATATAATTATCTATTTTTATTGTTTAATTTCATGTAGGTCGAAAATATTTTCTGTATTGCTGCCATGTCTTAATAAATGAGTTTGCGTGTATATGGTAAATGTAGTAACCTCGTTAGAACATAATCCTCCAAGCTGGCCTTGATACAGTATGGCACAGTTGCATTCTAAGCTATAAACAGAAGAGAACGGCTGGAGATTAATATGCAAATGAGCTTTAAAGACCTTTGTGATATCTAAGAAAGTCGCCCTCCGCACGACACTATTTAACTGGTGTATTAGACATAAGTTAAGATGTGCAAACTATTGTATCTCGATCCTTATGCAATATGTAACTTCACGCTGCTTTCTCTGGAAGTGTAGCTCCCCCTTACTGCTTTACGAGTAAATGAATGAAAACTACTATGCGCATCGAAAAGGAGGCGCAGCCAACTGCAACGCAATATTGTAACAATACAATTAGTACTGGCGCGACTAAACAGCGAGAAACGATTAAGTCTCCAAATCCAGTACCATTTCCACCCAGGTCTGTCCTCAGTTTTACAAAAACATTTCCTACTAAGCTTTCCAAAATAACCCTTCCATTTTTCATTAGCTCTTTTAGGTGTGCCCACCAAACATTTATTAATATAATAAAATCCAGGTTTGGCGATATTTTTTTATTATTAAAAAAAAAAAAAAAAAAAAAAAAAAAAAAAAAAAAAAAAAAAAAATCGAACTTATTTCATTTAAATCAGATTTTAATCGATTTTCTTGAGTACCTCCAAACTGTAAATTTAAGGATGTTGGAAACACACCAAAGTAAATTACTCAATCTCAAATTAATGCATAAATAAAGCACCTTATTTATCATTGTCGCATCCCCTAAATGTGAACTGCAAGAATTTACGATGGAGTACGCCAGAGAAAATTACCCCTCGCTCATCCCACTCGTTTTTCTCTTTTACTTTTCTTTCTTTGACTGTCCACACTCTCACACACACTCACTCTCACTGTCTCACACACTCACACTCTCACACACACACACACACACACACTCTCTCACACACACCCACTCTCACTCTCACACTCACACTCTCACTCACACACACACTCACTCTCTCACCACACTCACTCTCACACACTCACACTCTCACTCTCACACACACACACTCACTATCTGACACACTCTCACACAAACACTCACTCTCGCACTCACACTCACTCACACACTTGTTACTTAGGACTACTTTGCTTTTTACAGTGTGCTCAATTGTTAAAGCTCATGATTGCCCCACTAAATAAAGTTGGTTTTCAATGGGTCTTAACACAGTGCTCAATTGTCTATTTGAAACCCCACCAAACTGTCATCACAATTGCTTCGGCGAATATGTTAATGATGGGACAGTTTTTAGAATACTATTTCAGTGCAGTATTTATTTATTTATTTATTTATTTATTTTTTAATGTCTTCACTCATCTTGAATATTGTGTGCAGTTCTGGTCACCTCGCTATAAAAAAGATATTGCTGCTCTAGAAAGAGTGCAAAGAAGAGCGACCAGAATTATTCCGGGCTTGAAAGGCATGTCATATGCAGACAGGCTAAAAGAATTGAATCTGTTCAGTCTTGAACAAAGAAGACTACGTGGCGACCTAATTCAAGCATTCAAAATTCTAAAAGGTATTGACAGTGTCGACCCAAGGGACTTTTTCAGCCTGAAAAAAGAAACAAGGACCAGGGGTCACAAATGGAGATTAGACAAAGGGGCATTCAGAACAGAAAATAGGAGGCACTTTTTTACACAGAGAATTGTGAGGGTCTATATTCCCATGTGCCCTGTGATCAGAATTCAGCCCTGAGAGTTTTAGTTTATAGACAGAGTTAAGATGTTTGTGTTCATAAAAAAGTTTTTAAAACATACTTTTCATGTCTTTTCCTTGAGAAACCATATAAAATAGGTAGGAAATGAAAAAAAAATTTTTAAATCAATGATTAAAAAAAAAAAAAAAAAAAAGTGATTTAAATCGACTTGATTTAAATTAGCCAACCCTGATAAAAAAATCACGCAAAAATATCAGCCCCTTTTCATTTATGTCCTTGATAAAGACACTTGATTTATTTATTTATTTATTTATGTATTTATTTATTTATTGTAACCTGTGAGTCGTAATTGGGCCATTTGGACTTTGTTTAGTAGAAAGTAGATTCCAAGGTCGGAGCTAAATTAGACTTTAAGGAATGTAAACAAACTGGACTGGAATGTACAGAGGCTAAACTAGTATGCATTGACTGATTTTGGCACACTGCAGCTTTTATTTAATAATTAGCGCTTACTCCAAAGGAATACGTGTTGATGGTAGTAATCACTTGGATTTTTGGGGACTAACTTGGCAAGGTCGTTGCAAAATGAAGGGTAAAATAAAATACAAAAATTCGAATTAGAATTTTCAGTCTCATGGAATATAATGCTAATAGGAGGTGTTTCATTTAATTTCATTTATATTATTTTACAGTAATTTGAGATTCCACCCAACCTTCTCTGCTGCCCTGAATTATACCATGGATAATTGCAGTTTTTAAAGCTTGTTGGGTCACTGCTGAGGATAAACAGCCATTTACACATCTGTTTTCAACACAAACAATATTGTTTTGTATGACCTTTAAATATTCCTATTTACGTTTAACAATCAACTGAGGAACTATGCAATGGCTTATGTATGTATATATATATATATATATATATATATATATATATATATATATATATATATATATATATATATATATATACGTCACCACTATGGTGATACCAACAACAACCTGTAATTTTAGGAGTGTGTCAACAGACTCCCTCATATCCGGACAGTGTTAGGTTGTAGGCGGGTTCAAATACATATTTTAAAGTAATGTGTAAAATACCTGGGAGGCGGCTTTGGAGTATTATAGACTAATAACCATTAGAATATCCTGTGTTGCTGTAATATTGCTGTAAAAGGCCATCTCCCCTCCTCCTCTCCTCAAACAGCCCTTTCACAAGCAGGGTCTCTACATAGCAGGGCTACTCAACCCTGGTCCTGGAGGGCCGCTGCCCCTCCTGGTTTTTGTTCTAACAGTACGCTAAATTGATTTATTGGACAAATTAAGCTTCTAATAAGCACTTAATTGGTCCAATTAAGTAATTTAGGATACAGTTGGAACAAAAATCAGGAGGGACAGCGGTCCTCCAGGACCTTGGTTGAGCACCCCTGCTATTGAGTTTTCCTGGGTCAAAAGGGTTGTCCTAATGTTCTAATATATATGTATAAATATATATGCATTAGTAAATATTTAATCGAGGGGTAATCATAAACCGCGAGAGCAAAGCTCGAAAACCCCAATATGAAACATTTTCTCGAAGTGCACTGCAGCCCATATGTTATATTTTATATTATATGGATTTAATAAATGTGGTTCAAAACATCTATCAGTAGTACTCAGAATAGAACGTACCTTTCCAGGTCCATAGGTGCTGACTCTGTGGGTGTTCCGGGGCTCAATCACCCTTAGGGAAAAATAAACGGGTGCTCAACAACTATTTTAGTTTGATAAAGGTGATTTATAATGCACCATGTTAAAAACATTGCCCTGAAATTAAACTGGCTAAAATTAAAAGGTCCCGCATAGTGCACATTTCTCAGTCCATACCAGTGTGGTGTTATTTCGCGTTAAAATAACATACACTGTGTACTGCACTTGCCCCAGCATACGCAAATGATTGTAGCTCAGAAAACAAGGAAAACGACCATCTGAAAGGGGTACCACGTTCTGAGTTTGGCCCTTAAAGGTTTTTTTTTTTTTTTTTAAATTTTTTTCCAAATATATGTGACTTTAACTGATGAGCAACACATTGAGTTATCTAAAATTGTAAACATATACAATTTTAGAGGTGAACTACAGTTTGTCTTGTTCATAGTGATTTGTGCAGTAGTCAATCACAACATTGACAGCGTACCATTTTCTGGCGTTAAACGGGTGCACATACCACATTGTGACAATGTACCACTTTCTGGCCATACACTGGTACAGTTCCGTCAACCTGTCATGTGGATGCATCACAATCACAACTATTGTAGCTGTTAAAAAGTACAATGTTAAAGTCGAGCAAGTAATGAAGGTTTATGCAAATTACTTTGATGTGTAGAGACTAAAACTTCATCAAGATGCATTTTTGGATATAACCAAATGGAAAAATATCCTAATCTCCAGTGTTCATAATGTCATCTTAAAATCTGAAGTCGTTGATAGACGTAATGGTAGCTGTATTAGTCCCGAGATGATAGACAAAGAGAAGGAGATGTGATACCTTTTATTGGACTAAATAAATAATAATTAATCACGAGTGTTCAAGACCTCAAAGGTCTCTTCTTCAGGCGAAAGTAGGACATCCTCTTTCCAAGAGCTTTATAATAATAGTAGTAGTAGTAGTAATAATAATAATAATAATAATAATAAGAAGAAGAAGAAGAAGAAGAAGAAGAAGAAGAAGAAGAAGAAGAAGAAGAAGAATTTTATAAAGCCCCTTTCATGACAAGTCATCACAAAGCTCTGTACATAAGAACACAAAATAATAAAAAACAATAAGAAAAATATCAAAACATATCAAAAAATAAAAAAGCAATTTTAAACAAATGTTTTAAGGCAAGATTTAAATGATTCAGAGTCCCTCATTTCTTTGGGAAGAGCATTCCACAACCTAGAAACAGGGTATAGAAACAGAAGACCCGATCACCCACAGTTCTGTGTTGTGGGGACAAATAAGAGTCCAACATCAGTGAACTGCAAATTGGCTTCAAAGCCTTAAAGGGCACATAGGAACTTTTTATTTTATTGTGTTACGTGTTCCCATGTGTTGCTATAACTGTTTACGTAAGGTGTGCGTGTTTTATTTTTTTAATTTTATTTTTTTTAAATGGACCTCTCAGAACTACATTTCCCATCATCCTCCTCCTCACTGGTAAATCCATCTCAGTTACATATATGAGCAGGAGGATGATGGGAAATGTAGTTTTGAGATGTCTATGTGGGTACATAGGAAGCTATCTTGAGGCAGGGAATGCAATTTAAATGTTTAAAAAAGTGGTCAAAATGTAAATAAATAAAACAATACACACACCTTATGTAAAAAGTAACAACATATGGGAACATGTAACACAATAAAATAAAAAAAAAAGTCCTTATGTGCCCTTTAAAAGACAGTAGCAAGATTTTAAAATCAATGCTAAACTTAACAGGAAGCCAGTGTAAGGATTCCAGAACATGGGTAATATGATCAACAGATCGAGACCTAGGCAAAACCCTGGCTGCTGAGGTTTGAACATACTACAATTTGTTTAGGGTGTTCTTGGTAACCCCAGCATGCAAGGCATTACAGTAGTCAAGTCTGAATGAGACAAAGGCATGGACCAGTTTCTCCACAGCAGTTATAGTAGAGAGAACAGGGAGACTTGGCGATATTCTGTACATGAAGCTCAAAAATTAAACTAGGGTAAAAAATGCCCAACAAATTTTTCATATTAGAGCAAAACAGTCTGCACATCATCAATAGCCATGCTTAAACTATTAGATTTATGCAGTTAGTGTCAATTGTATAATATCAGTTATACAATCAGTAAGCATGGAAACAGCCACTTCATTGTCAGATTTAGTTTGCAAGTAAATCTGAGTGTCATCAGAGTAAAGATGGAAATTCACGCCATGATGTCTAAGAATTTGGCCAAGTGGAAAAATATATAACATATATATATTAATAAAAGAGGCCCCAATACAGAGCCCTGGGGAACACCCTGAGGAAACCATCCAAGCAACAGACCTAAACCCACCCAGACAGACACATTTTTTTCTCTCAGAGAGATATAAGAGCTAAACCAACCTACAGTGCCAGAAATGCCAAATAGGCTCTCTAATCGAGCAAGTAGAACGTTATGGTTTACGGTATCAAAAGTGGCACTAAGGTCCAGTAAAACTAATATAGAAAGATCACCTGAGTCAGACACTATTAAAAGATAATTTACAACCTTGACAAGGGCTGTTTCAGTACTATGTAGTAGTCTAAAGCCTGATTGAAGAGGTTCATAGAGTTTATTTCTTGAAAGATGATTGTTCAATTGTTGTGCCACAACAAGTTCCAAAATTTTAGACAAAAAAGACAAATTTCATACAGGCCTGTAATTACCCAAATTATCAGTGACCTGTTTTTTTTTTTTTTTTTTTTTTTTTTCAGCAGTGGTAGGATTGCAGAAATTTTAAATGCTGAAGGCACAACTCCAGAACTCAAAGACTCCTTTAGAACAAGGATTATTGCAATTATAAAGATACAGAGATGATAATATTATATGGAAGTCCATTTCAAAGGAATTTGATAAGCCCGGTATGTATGATTTATTGTCATATATGTTAAAATACCATCAGAAAAGATTCCACATCATGTCGATGAATGGGCATCAGTCTTGATCATAGTTTTTTCAACAGCAAATTTTAATAGTTTTCTAGGTCTGGCAGATTTCCAGTCTGTCATATCGTGTCTGTGTCGTTGTAAAAGTATCTTGTTGCCTGATGAAAAATGACATCAGGTCTGGTGTGTAGCAGCCTTTACACTACCCGTCTGATTATATTTTAACGTTTTGCAGCCGTTTCTCAAATAACACTGTCAAAAAAGAAATACATCAACCAATAAAACAGCTATGTCATCATTCTGCAAGTACTTTTGTGCCCCTCCAATAAAATACAACCAGAAATGGAAAACAGAATCTAAATATTATCAGCATTTTAATAAGCATACAATCTGTGGGAACATTTCCTATGTGACTGGAGATCAGTATAGTGCCTTAAAATATTAAGTTTGTTACTTGGAAACGTTGCTAACAGTAGCACCGGTTATTTCTCTAGGCCTCTCTCCCTGGAGTTTCCTGTAAGTTTTCCCTTTCCCACAATAATATTTGCTGGCCATTTTGATCAAAATTAAACTAGAATATGTAATCTAGTTACTCTCTCTGACCACTGTAAACCAGATCAATCATTTATTTTACAGGACTGTGAAATGTTAATAAAGGAAAACTACAGAGAGCCTAAAGATGAAGTACATTACTATGGATAATGTGAAGCACAAGACTTCAGAAAGACTAACTTGAAAACTGCATTATAGCTAAACAGACTGTGAACACATTTGAAAAATGTTTATATTAACAAAGAATCAATACCACTATTCAAGAATTTGAACCTATGGAGTCCTTGTTTTAAGTGTTCATTACCTGAAAGATAATGGAAGCTGATAAGACTCGGTCACCATTGTTATGCTTAACACAGTTCTCGTATTTGGTATAGAACTTCCAGAACGCTGGGTTTGCCCATTGTGCAAGACCCCCCAACCAAAATAAATAAATAATAAAATTTCAAACTCTAATTTATCAGACTTTATCTTGTGTTCTACGCTTGTGTTGCACAGGAAGCAAATGAAACCCAATTGCTGCCATTAAACCTCCAGGGTGATATACTCTCTTCATCAATATAAAGACACCTCTGGAACATTATGGCAAATTAACCAGTGTTTTAAGATAAGACACTAAAACACATCTCTATTCTTGCCACGTTTTTAAATACTGTACAGTATAATCTAAACATAAAATATGACAAGCCAAGAATAGATTCCAGGAAATTTCTAATCTCTCTCTCTCTCTCTCTCTCTCTCTCTCTCTCTCTCTCTCTCTCTCTCTCTCTCTCTCTCTCTATATATATATATATATATATATATATATATATATATATATATAGATATACACACACATTACTGTATATAGAAGTGGAAAAAATAATAGTATCTAACATAGTCCAATTCATTATGTTATTTAGTAGATGGAAATATATGACAATTGTAAAGCAGGTATAACATGCTACTTCAACTACAAAAAGGACACGACGGTGAAGTGGAAAGCTTGATTATAACCCTTATAAAAGCGAAGCAAATAGTATTACCAATCATGGTAAACCAGGGTAAATGGTGATTAATACATGGTATTACCATGGAAAAAAACATAAAATAAAAAAATACTGTGCCAAAACGCCATGGTAAACTTGCATAAGGGAACTTGGGGCAGACAAAATGGCAGTGCAACAATCTCAAGAGAAATGACTTGTATAGGCCAACAATTGGGGCCACACATTCATAACCCTGAACAAACTAAGCACTAGTTTAACAGTTGTTTTGTATTGTAAGACATTTTAGAAGGTTGACCCATTATTTTAACTTGGCTAATTAACTGTTTTTTTTTTCTCTAGCAGCTAAAATATTTGCAGCTGGAGGCATTGTTTTTAACCTGTTCCTTTTACCTTGTCTATGTTTTCTTCTGCCTGAGTGCCTGAGCCCCAATTCAACCTCTAAACAAGGAACTCAACAGAAATCTAGCATGACCGTCTTGATTCAAAATGGCGCAGGCAATACTAATGCAAATGAGATGTATGGATTCCTTAAAGTGGAAGGGAAAAAGCAGAGAAGACCTTTCACCCTGTCTTTTGGTGGCTATGGGAAGTTTACGGGATGGGAGAAGTAGTAGTACACATAGCGTTTAAAGTCTTCTTAATTCACGTCAAGCTTTAAAGGGCTATTTATTGACTGAGAATTGTGTTCAAAGATTTGTATAGACCTCTGCCTGAATGTAGTTCAGTATTGGCCCTTCAAAAAGAATGTGTTAAAAATCAACACAGCAGAAATTGCGTCAATATTTTATTCTGTTATATCACAATGATGGGTTTATTTTTTACCACAAGTTTGTGTAGACTAATGTGTCATCTAGAACTATACTGTAGATGTCATTATAGCATACCGCAGTACAAAACTCTTGTGGAACCTCTTTTCCTTCAATTAACATTTCAATTAACGGTATCATGAGCCATAGAATTTTGAATGTATATATAAAGGTTATGTTGCAAATGACATTTGGCATCCTGCTGCAATAGAAGGCTGCAAGGAAGGAACAACATTGTGTTAGTAGTTTTTTTTTTTTTTTTTTTTTTTTTTTTTTACGAATTCTACTTTCATAGTGTTGCTGTAGTATAGAATGACAGAGGAGATAAAAGACACTTCAAGATATTTCACAGAATGTAATATGATCTCAGGTTATGCTGTAGCATTCCCAGGGTTGGGCCTGTGCTACTACTGCACTACAGGGAGGGCTGGACTTTAAAACCAAAGGGGAGGGGGGGCAGACAAGGGTTGATATATTATGCAGGGGAGAGGGGTTGGTTAAACTTCTCATGTTTCATTTTGTGCACCTCACTGCCTGTCTCCCAGTGTGTCATGAAGAAAGTATATATAAATGTATTTCCATTTTTGGCATCTCTAGTAATTCTTTCCTCTTACATAGATGAATTATTTGATACATTCTACCTTTGAACAGAGGTATACAATACATGCAAAGTGAAAAAGGGGAGGATGGATGAGTGGTATGGTGTTCTAAAAAACAAAAGCACCCCCTTTATTAACTACTGTATACATGCCCAAAACACAATTTGTGTGCCAGTTGCAGTTAACATATCCCTACCATGGTTTTTCAGCCTTATAGCGTGTTTTCCAGCTTAATATACTGTTTTTGACTACATCTCTAACCATGTTAGTGCAGAGGCCTGTGAAGCAGAGATAGAGTCCTCTGCTCTTTTTGTAGGCACTAATTCATGCATTGCTCCCTTAGTTCACAAGTAATTTCAAAATATTTTGGTAAAATCTTGCAGCCTGCCTCATCTTCAATGACCTGTTCCTGAAGTCTGAAGTGTACTGTCATGTCTACCACAGAGGTATCCTTGATATTACCAAGCAGCACCTGCTGGAATTTAACTAAGACAGTCTGTCATGTTCTCTGCTGGTTAGTTTTTTGTTTTTTTTGTCCCTGATATTAGTTTTGTGTATTGCTGTGTAAATCAAATTAGTTAAATATTCTATCAAACACTACTTTGTGATGATTTAGGTTAAGGAAGTAACAGGGAGAAACCTGTATAACTATAAAAGTAATTATTAGTGTGACGTATATATTGTATGGCTGTATGGGGGGTAATAGACTTTTCTTTTTTTAAAGTCAAACTGCTTTGCATCCATGTTACCCAACAGATATTGATTATGTATAAATGATTGGTTGCTATGTGTTTCCTCTTCGCTTATCCAAACTACTGGTCATGGATCTAAGCTTACAAACCTAGCTATTGACAAAAAAATTAGTAAATACAAATTTCTGACTTTGTGAAATAATCCACAGTTTCAAGTGATGTTATGTATGAGAACTGTGGATTATGTCCACATCAGTTCAAAACTGAGGGAATCCACGCTTCTCAATAATTGACAGTGACAAGCTAGAGGTGCTGCTGAATGATGTTTCTGTAGGGTTGGTTATTTTGAAAAAGGGTTCGTGGCTCTAGATCATTCTGTGTCAAAAATGCGTCAGATGTAAGGATTGGCATTAGGATGGTTTCCTGTGGGTGTTCCATTACCAATGAAGTGACTAAACGGTGCTCTGCAGGGAGATACGCTTATAGACTATGAGATATATGCCAGGCAGGGTGACAAGCCCCAGAGGTGGGGTGGTGGGCTGGAAGTAGGAAAATGCAAACAAGGGGCAAGGAATATTAGTCAAACCTGAGACCCATACCTGCTGGTTTACATAGATTTGCAGAAGGATTTGTTTCTTTACAAACTGCTCTCACCAGCTCATGGCAGCAGGAAATGTTGAACAGGATTCCTTACATTTTTTGCTGTGGTAATGATACCAGAACAAGTTGTTAAAGGGAATTGATCTTCCAACAAATATCAATTATGCTATTGGTAAATTAAGAATTACTTACAGTAGTGTGCAAATAGATAACAAGATAATATAAGAATTTAGTTATAGTTAGATAGGTCTGTGATACAGTATAGGTTTGAAAATGTTTAGCCAGGTTTTCAGTCAGTAGAAAATACAGAGATTACACTGATAGGAAAACATAGATAACGCTGACATATAGTCTAAGGAACCTGAACCTATTTGATATTGTCACAATGGTATTAAAAATCTGGGTTTTATAATTTAACATCATGGTTAAATAACATATTGGGAATGTTAGAAAGGATTCTTACAACAAGTGAGCTAGGTCTGTTTACCCTTCACATACAACAGATAATTGTAGCAGCACTGTGTATGCAACAATGTGTCTTTCAGGTTTCAAATTGAAGAAAAGTGACACTTAACACAATTAACACAATAGGATTTTGCTTTGTTAGATTATAACATTGTTTAAAACAGAATCTAAAAAAAGATACACAAACAATGCACAACGGACTGTAATCATAAGGATTGGCATGCTGGCGAATGCACAGAACTGTAAAGCTTGATGAACATAGCCCACTACATTAAACCCACACAAAGACTGCATACACTGTTTCTAGCTATGTGCCAGTACCCTTCAGTTAAAGTATTGGGTTCTTGTGGCAAAGTGGTTTACGATGTGCAAGTGCAGGAGTGATGCAGTGATCAATAACAGACAGATAATGATAATCCAGGTGCAATGATATTTTATTTGTACAATCCAATGTAAACAATAACAATGAGAACAGGCAATACAGTGGTGTGTATTTCTCTGTTGTTAATCCCCGGGTTGGTCCTGTAATAATAATAGTCCTGTTCCTAAACACACGCGCACACATAACAGAAAACACAAACACAAGTCCACAGTGCGTGCGAAAGTGCTTGTGGTGTAAATACAGTTATTCGTGAAACAATGTGCAGTGATGTTCTTGTAAGTGCTTGCCTTTGGTGACAGCATGTTTTTGATCAGAGCTTATTAAAACTTCCACATGCTTTATTGTCATCTTTCTAATATATGCTCCTCTTATAACACATTATTAATGAATGATTTTGTCCAGTGGACTTGGACACTCCGACTGGATCTTGTGGTTAAACGTATGCAACATAAGCTGCATATATTAACTGAATTCTTGTACTTTTCCAACAGTGGTTTTGAAAGTTATTTACAAAAAAAAGTTAATATTTATTCAACTGTTATATTCAGATCCGCTGATTCCAGACACTATGACAACACTGTATCCAAAATAGTTACACAATGAAGCAAAACCAGGTACTCTGAGTGTTAAAATAATTTCCTCCAGGTGCTTAAAACTGGCAGCTGCATTTAGATAATTCCATTCACAGTTACAGTGATGGGTACAGGCATACCCAACACAACATAAGATACTGCACAGAAAACACCACAAACAACCTGGATTAAAACAAAATTACAATGCTGTAATAATGGAATAACTGGTGTTAATTGAGAACAGCCACATCCTATAAAAAGAGAGCCCAAAGCTCCATCATGATGTGCCACATTTCACATGTTTTTGGCAGGGACAGGAATTAACCCCATCCCTGCCAACCACCACCAAAACACAAACAAACACCAGACAGGTGCTCTACTGCAAATACATTTATTTGACTTCTGTCAATAAACTTTGACAAGTACATGAAATCAACATTTTCACTCTGATTACTAACCAACGCTGTTTATTTATTCATTATTTCTGAAATAAACACATTTTATACCTTAATATACACCACATTATATATATATATATATATATATATATATATATATATATATATATATACACACACACACACACACACACACACACACACACACACACACACTTACAAATTGCTTCTTGTTTTAATAATGAGTAAAGGCATAGATATAGCACAAGCTGGGGATGACCAACATTTCAAAGCTTGGTTATGTAAATGTCTTGGGATCTCAGCATTATTGACTATTTAGAGTGCCCATCATTGGAATTTTTTACTCTAATTACAACATAGCACTGATGAAATACAATGCTGGGCCTTTGCCACAATATTTCATTGTCTTTCGTGTCTTGTCCCATATCTGATGTCAAATCAAGGGCACAGCTTTGCTTTGTAAACTATGGGAATCCAGGCAGCCGAGGAAGAAGTTGAATGAAGGTAACATTGCCCAGCCTAGAGGCAAGACTCTGTGTTATAAAGTATTTAAGCATCTCAACATTGGCAGAGGTTATTTTAAGTGAGCTGCATTTGTATTCCTGTTGTTCCTGTTTTGAATGTTAATGTGTCACCTGTCCTATAATTCCATGGGGCTGTCCATGTAAACAGTGCCTGATCAAAATGTTATACATTACCAAAATAAACAAACTACAGTAAAAAAAAAAAAAAAAAAAAAAGTAGACAGATGTCTATAAAGACCCAAATTAAGAAAGATGTGGTCAGCTAGCTTTATTACAAAAACAGATTCTCAAAGCTATCAACTGGTGCACTTTTTTTTAAAAGAAAGAAAACAACAAATACAGTTCTGATGAAAATACGAAATTGGTTCCCCCACCTCTGTTCGTAAGGGAAACTGAGAAGTTCAGTATACAAGCTGACTCAATGTGCCCTACTGAGCTAGCCTTGCAGTGTGGACTGAACAGAATTCAATCTGAGAGCAGGGTCTTGTAACATGAAAGATAAGGCTGATGGTCACATACGATGCCTATGTACTATATAGTATCCCATTAAGCAAGATCTGGTATTTATTTATTTTTTTAAAAATATATTGCCTGCAGAAGAACATGGGAATCATTTCTGTATATGATTAGAATTCCAGTAATGAGAATGTCATAACCAATATACTAATTAAAGGTTTGGCTGGGCTGCAGGTTAAAAGCAAATACAATCAAGTACAAAATAAGTCAATGTGCCCCAGCCACTACTCTACCTCTCACAGTATTTTTTTGACTGGGATCTGTTTGTTGTTTCCTGGAGGATTACCTTAGGTGTCAATGTCAGCAGTAGCAGGTGTCTCTCCGTCTGTATGGACTGCTTTATGCACCTGGGTGTCTTGATGCCAGCATTATCTCCTCCAGCCAGTTTTAATCACCAGCCAACATTACCCAGTCAAATGCCTGTTGAATTTTCTTAAAGCTTTCATATATTTTGTTGTAATACGATGGCAAATAAATGATGGCAGTGGATCCTTCGCGTTTACTGTGAATAAAGTTTGTTTGTGGTGAATTTAAAAAAAAAAAAGTGTATTGTACATTTATTATTAGACATGTAAAGACAACATGCTGCTTCATAAAAAAAAAAAAACTATTTACTGTACATCGTGGCACCACAGGTTACTACAATGTTTACTGTACAATTGCCTGGGTACTGTAAACATAATACTGTAGTTTGCTATACTCAAAATAATATAATAGTAGATTCAATAGCAAGGGCAGTCGAAGATCCAACTACACTACACTTTCTAAGGTTATAACTCATTAAAACAAAAGCTTTTAAATTGAACATTTCAAATAGATTTAAAAAAACAAAACAAAAAAAAAAAAAAAACAAAGTGGAGGAACATTTGAAAAAAGTATATAAATTATATTTGTAGAGTATGTGGAATGAAACCAAAAAAGAAAACTATGACAGTTGGCTAGAAAATTAAACTCACAAAACATACTATTACAGCAAAGTTTACAAAAAGAAGATTGTAGCTTTAAAAGTCACATTTGGCCTTCACATAAAGACTTATGTGACTGGATTGGGCTGGAAGCTGGATTTAGCTGGAAGCCTCCTTCACTTTGTATGTATAATCAGGTACTAAGCAATACAGGAACCTATTAGCTTGAGAAGGATTTGCTTTCTCTGAGGCCAGTTTTAACAAGTGCAGCTATCAAGACTGGTGCTTATCCGGCCAAGGTCTGCCTGGACAAAGGCTGGTCACAGCACAGCAGTGCATTTCTGAGGCAAGGCATGGGATGACGATAATCAATGGATACAGTTTAGCAAACAGGATTAAGCAGTTTTGCTGTATTCACTTTCTAGTTTCAGCCATATAGAAAATACAATTGCAAAAAACATTATAGCTCACCATAGTATACTGAAGTATTCTATCTATATAATAATAATATCATATAATATATAATATAGTGGACCACCATCACAAAGCCCTTTACAGAGGTAGGCTGTGAACTGTGCATTATATGCAGAGTAACTTACAATAGGACATTGATTTAATCGGGTTAGATTAACAAAGCTATTTACTTGAAAACATAATTTGCATGATTTTTTTTTTTCTTCAGATAGCATAAACTCAGTTAATAAGGTTACCAAATCAGAAGTAAACAGCTCTGTGATTTAACATAGGTGTCTGTGTGCAGTCACAGCTTGTTTTGCATTTGTTTTACAATTGTAAATGGAGGTTTTTTTTTTCAGACATAAATGATGGTAATAAAAATTCTGAATAAAGACCTTTAAGAATCTAGGCCATAGTATACCACAGTAAACTACAGTGAACTGTAGCATTCTTTTTCTGATAAGGGTAATCTTGCGTTGATTTAAAGCAGCGTTGTTTGAATTACTGTTAACCAAGTCAAATCAGATCTCATGTCTTCTGTTTGCAAATTGCAGTTTCAACCAGCCCTGACCCCTCCCCCAGCCTGTTGACTGGCTTTCACCATTAACGGTGACATTGATGCCTGACCTTGTCAGAGAAATCTGATTTTAGCTTGAAATCAGGGATTGCCAGGCTACTGAGAAAAAAAGGCTCGGAACTCTTCTAATACACAGTTCTTTCCTACCTCTTCAAACAGTCACACTGAATGTCTGTTATTTTTTCTTCTCTACTGCCATGTTATTTGTTATCTCTTTCTGCTTTTTTCACAATACATAAAAATATACAGTTGGGTGTCTTGCATTTTTATTTATCTGATCTGCCTTATCTACATTGCTTGCTGATCTGAGATGTTTGTCTTGCTTTAAACTGTTTGTGTTATAAGCAAGTACTTTGTGTAGTATTTTAGTGAGTTTACATTAACTTGAGTTGCCTTAGACCCGATTGGATTAAAAGATTCTTATCATCTGAGCCACCCATTTACATTTGTAAACCTGCTCTGAACCGGTATGTGCTTGCATAGCCCCTGAACAAAAGTGCATGACCTCAGACATCACATCTCTATGGCGAACTCACTACATACAGAATAAAAACTTAAGGAAAGCATTGCCGCTGTACTCCATTAACTTGCCTTTATTTGGCCACTAACTAGCGTATACTGTATTACATACATGGTTTCTTTCTGATTAGCTTCAAAATAAGCACTTATAAAAATCATGGACCATGCAGGAGTACGAGTTTCTAACTGTATAAATAAGTTACCAGTGCAGATAATGATATACAAAAAAAAGAAAAAGGTTTTCTCCATTTGTGTACTTCCATTAATATTGCATGTATATATAAAACAAATAATAACTTGCTTAAATCAGCCAGTAAGCCCCAGAACAGATGTTCTTTTATTAATGAAGTGAATGGCAGATGCATCCTCATAACAAAACCATTGATGACTGGTTAATTCACCTTTTACTTGAATTTCTTGCCTGCTTCTAATAGTTATATAGTAATCTAACAAACACAAAAGCAATATTACAGAATAATACAGTAGTGTTACAACTTGCCAACACTGATGCTGAGGTAGTTGACCAGCACAGATTTATACATTAAGTAGCTGAATTCTGGCGTGAATCAGCAGCAAGGCCTTGTCCTTAATACCAGAGACTTAACTACACCGCTTCCAGATGTCAAAGTTGTTTCTTTCGTCTATTCACATGCATTGTTGTAAATGGGTCACCAGAGGATTGGGTTACTCAGTGTGAGAGCTTGGTTACAGTTTTTGTGATAGGAGACGGATCCTTTGATGCTACGATCAAGTGGTTGAAACTGTAATTTATTAGTCATTTATAATAAGTTATTTATACAGGGACGTTCAAGCACCTTACTCGTGGGGACACCCTATTAGCAATGATGCTCTGCAATTCTACAGTTGAAGTTGTCCATTGTGTTCATTCATCCAGAACTATAAACCACAAACTTACAAAATCCTAGTGACGCACATAGGAATTTAAGTTTCATAGAATAAGTAAGTGTGTGCCGTGACAGGCCTGAGGCCTGCACATGTAAAGAATGTTTTGGTATTTTGTTTCTTTTTAGTTTTTTTAATAAAGTTTATTTCAATAAGAAAGGTGTGGAATGTATCCAGGCGTTAATTGATTTATTGAACATCAATTAGTCCTGGCCACAAGTTTATAGTAAGTAGCCAGGTCTAACTATACCTGGACTGGCAGGTCCTTTGTTCTCTGTAAACGTGAGATTGAAATTTGTTATGAAAATGCTTATATAGCACCCGAACACTCTAATTTCGGTGCCTGGGGATCAATGAATCAATCTTTTTTTCCGAATTGGAGTCTCTGATAACCAGTGTGTATTTTAATTGTCTTGCAGAGTCAAATCTCTTGCACAATCATCTTCTGATTCAGTCAGTATTCCTTGTGATGCAATGAAGAGAACATTTGGAACTTCTATTACAAACCACAATACTACTTTAAGAAGGCTAACAATTTTTATCAGCTGCCTGGAATAAAATGGTGATGAAGACAGCTGACAGCAAAAGTGCGTCCTACGATTGTGGCCATAAACACAGGATTAAAGCTGCTTTGTACATCGGTCACAGAGACCCCGGGATTGGAATGACCTTGCAGTTGTTCATTCTGCCCTTGCGTTTAAGATTTAATACATATTACAAAAGCATAAATGCTACACATTTATTTAAAATAAAATTTAAAAAAAATGGTAAGTAATGTTATATACTATTTATGTAGTGTACAATTAAATTGTCCACAACTGTTGGCAGATAGTCTTTAAAAATACATTTAAAAAAAAAAAAAAAAAAAAACACCTTGATACCGTTCTTAAATTGGTGACTAATAAAAAAATAACTGAGCATTTATGTGATTCGTAATTTTATTGGATGCAGAGCTCCAGAAAAAAGATGGGGGGAGAACGTAATATACTAACACTGCAGGGCATCATGATTGAAGTTCTGTGCTGGTGATGACATCATCGAAAGGAATAAAAAAAAAAAAAACATGCATGATAAAAATAGCCAAAACAATAACCAAATAACCAAGGACAACATTAACCCACTAGATGCTTTCAAAACGAGCCAAATTTGGCTGTAAATATGCCAATCTGGCAGCACTGAAGGATCAGCCTAAATGTCGCATATGAGACGCATGCATTACCTATTAAATGTTACTTCAACTTCAATAATTTGTTTTAGAAAAAATCTATATTTTATTTGGTGTACTTCAAGATTTAAGACTACACCACTGGTCATGAATTAGTTTGGGGAATTTTAAGTCTTACAATAAGTTTACAGAGGATGTGTTAAGAGAGTGTTCCTGCGGTGGGACCTCCCTTTTTTAGTGGAAGCTGCGCTGAAGCCAGCTGTGTGGCAAACTTTTATTTCCTAGCTGTTTTTTGTTTTGCACTTTTTGTGTTGCTTTTGTTTAAACTTGTGTGTCCTCCTGCACTAGGCAATACCAGTGATGGTACCCTAGTGGAGGCTTCTTGCAACAACACTAGCAAAATATTGTAAATAACACCTGGACGCTGGTGCTTCGTTTCTACTACTGTATAGTATATTGTTATACCTGTAGGCGACAACCAGAAGTATGATGAGAACAGTATTTAATAATAATATTATATACTTAATACAAAAGGTGTTTTTGCATTGCAGACCATCCCTGTCAATTGCTGATATATTGTAGCTTGGTGGTTTTTGCTTTAAGTACCACTCACCGCAACTACTTTCATGCTGATAGTGAACTCTGGATAGTAACTGGATGACCCTGTCTTGGCCTTTTCCAACCAAGGCACACAAAATCTATGCAACAGACATATTGAGTGCACCAACCCCTACATCCATATGCAAAGTACAATCATCTCACATTCTGGAATGTATCACCCTGACTGGGTAGACATAATGCAGTACTCACTAAAACATTCTCTGTTGTTGCATTGCTTTCCTTTCACTTTTTTCAGATGACATACGATGCTCCAGGACTAGCCCCCCTCCAGAACCAGTTAGATTAATAATGTGTTCCTGTACTTTAGAACTGCTTCCACTACTAAGTACTGCACAGATCTGCCTATGTGCCAGCTTAGAACACAGGATTGCTTTTACTCAGTTACAAGGATGACAAGGTCATATAAGACACAGTTGAGCAGGAGAGAGGTTGATGAGATAAGCGATAATCATTTTTAAAAAGATCCTACTATTGAGATAATGCAATTGAATGCCTAAGTTTGCATGTATTATCTGAATACATTTGTTTACTTTACAAAGCAATCAGTCAAGATTTCAGTCAAACATTTTAATGGGTTTGATAGCATCATTGTATTCCGATACACACTATCATTTGTATTCACATTCCAGGCAGCTGATAAAAATGTCCTTATCCAATTGTTTTGTGACCAATTGTTTAATGGTTTTGACACTTGCAAATAGCATACACCCTCTTTTTCATTTATTCTTAAAAATTATACCATAGATGATTTATTTCCACAATGTTCTCAACACTAATTTGTGGGTGAGAAGATAGGCGACTGAAAAAGAAACACTAGTTATTTTTGTAGCAGTCTAATGGTGTATGTAGTTAAGATCTTGGGATGATACTGCTAAACCTCTCCTATTGACAGACTAAGACTATTCAGGCCAACCCTGTATTCTGTAAAACTATTTGGGAAAACAATATTTATTATTTATTATTATTATTATTATTATATTATTATTATTATTATTATTATTATTATTATTATTATTATTATTATTATTATTTATTATTTTTATTAATTATTATTAATATTATTAATATCATAAATTATAAAATATACAGCACAAGTATATATATCATATATCTATATATTATATATATATCCGATATATAATATTATATCTATATATATATATATATATATATATATATATAATCTATGTACATTACAGTGGCTCTCAAAAGTATTCACCCCCTTGGACTTTTCCCTATTTTATTGTGTTACAACATGGAATCAAAATGGATTTAATTAGGAGTTTTTGCCACTGATCAAAACAAAAAAAGTTAATAATGTCAAAGTGAAAAATTAAATCTACAAATTGTTCTAAATGAATTACAAATATAAAACAGAAAATAATTGATTGCATAAGGTTTCACCCCCTTGAGTCAATATTTGGTAGAGGCACCTTTGGCAGCAATTACAGCCATGAGTCTATTTGAATAAGTCTCTACCAGCTTTGCGCATCTGGACTCTACAATTTTTGCCCATTCTTCTTTGCAAAGTTGCTCAAGCTCCATCAAGTTGGATGGGGACCTTTGGTGAACAGCAATTTTCAACTCTTTCCACATATGAGCTATTGGATTGAGGTCCAGGCTTTGACTGAGCCACTCCAGGACATTGACCTTTTTGTTTTTAAGCCACTCCATTGTGGTTTTGGCTCATTTGTCACCACAGGTGCCCTCGCAAGTACAAGTGTCTTTGCAGGATAAGATCATGCCCTTTTCAAATGACATGTCTCCACAGAGACTCTTTATCTTCCACAGATGACCCCGCATCCTAATATAAATGTGCACAAAGCTGAGCACTGTCTGGCACAAGGACAGTTCCCTTGATGTGCTAGAGGCCTGCAGATCAAATCACTGCACAGCAGAGCAGAGGGAAGGTTTTCATTCTTTATCAATTGTTCTTTCATTAGAAAAATAAAAAGGTGTGAAGACTAACCCTGACAGCCTTTACCAGAACGATTTTAAGGGGCAATTTAGTGGCCCTTCAAAGTGACTAGAAGTAACTAAACAAGCCTGAGATGGATTGGCTGATGCCTCACAACTGTGTCCAATGAGTGTGAGTCAACCAAGTACATGGCCACTGTGTGCGGAACCAGGATCATGAGTAATACTTTTAGAAAAGGAATTCGTTTATGGGGATTTTATGTTCCACAATAAAATCTGTTTTGCACTTCCATTAGCTTCATAGGTCTTAAATGTACATTGGTACAAAAAATATATAGTAATTATAGCAAACATGTATTTTCATTTTAAAACAAGATATGTGGTACTACAGTACATTAGGTTAAATGTTTCCATGCCTTGCTCTCAGTAAATCTGTCCACTTTCACCTCCGCAGTATCATTTGAATCAAAGCAAGTGACTCGCTGTGAATGCTTGTCAGTCAATAGAAGAAGCAGCTAATTGGTTAAAATGCATGGTGCTAATAAAATAATTCCAGTCTTACCTAAAAGGAACTAAGCTGACATTGAATACACGTCAGTCATAGGCAAAGCAGGGATTGGTCCTCAAAGGTGGGTTGATTCACATTCCCAGAAGTAACTCACATATTTTGGCTGCTTTCCTTCAATGGGAAGTACAGCATGGAAAAGAGTTCAAACTAAATGCTATGAAAAAATACAATGTCTTCCCATTTCTTTTGAACAGCATTGTAACATTGTTTTAATATTCTACATCCTGAGAGAGCATAACATCAAAAGAATTCATAGTGTGTCATTGCTTGTTGAGCCAAACTTTTTCCCATGGGTGGCCATTGTTACAGAGTGCTGGTACTGAGCTGGTAGCTTATCTAATTTGACCAAACGGATATAACAAGGTCTATTCAATTTATATAAAATGCAGTGCAATTTGGCTGCTGTTAAATCAATTGTAGCTAACAAAACACTAAGGGATAGATGTAAATATAGGTGTAGTGCAAACAAGTATTTTGCACTGTGCCCTATGTAAGCTTAAGAGCAATGCAAATTACTCAACACACACCAATAATGATCCACAATTATGATAAGGAGGGTCTCATTGAGCGCATCGATCTATTTTTAACGGAGTTAGGAGTACAGAGAGCAGTAGATGCTGTATGACAGTTGTGGAGCCATAAATTACAAACCAAAAAAAATAAAATGTCACAGGAAGGGCAGCAAAATTTTCTTGGCTAATCGAAAATAAAATAAATGTTTTCTGAGAAGGAGCTGAGAGTCCTCGCAGCTGAGGTTACTCAGCATGAAACAGAGTTGTTTGGAAAAGCCTTAGCCAACATTAGTTATGCTAGTATCCTTAGGAAATTATATGTATTGGGCTGCCCTTTTCAGCATGACATCCAGAAATGTGCCTAGCACCCTGGAAAAGGTGGATTGGGCTATCCCTCCAGACATTCCAACTGTGGTCTGAAAGGAACCAGAGGCTAAGTAGTGCAGAGAACACAGCACTTTCACATGTGCAGGGATAGCGGTCCCTAGAGTGACGTTGGGGTCTAGCTCATCCCTACATTTAGCTGTTAGGTCTAGGATGACATGAGGAGTGAGCTGATAATGTTTTAGCACTGCATCCTCTGGCATTCCAAACAAAGTGACCCTGGGATTGAATATGCAGGGTCTTCTTCCACTTGCCCTCCTCCTCCAAACATGTTCCTGACAAGTGTCGCTGCATCATGAAGTGCACCACAGCAGCCTTCCTCAAGCCAATGATAGGTCTCTGCAGGTGTGTGCTTTTATACAGCTATTAATTACTCACTTCAACAATGGTTTGCACCTTGTAAGAAGATGTGTAAAGTTTCTGGAGGGTCAGCAATTGATTAAGTGCAAGGCAAAATCCATACCTCAAATTATAATTTTTGCAACTGCTTAGTATCCAGATCCTGCCCAATTTCATGCTCTTTTCTTCATTTGAATGCATTTCAATATAATTTTAATGAATTAATGCTGACAAAATGCACATTTGATAGCGGGTGCAGAATGCCATGTGAACACCATTCTTTACCTATGCCACATATAGGGGATTTGCACCTGCAAATCACTTTGTGTACATCATTAGATCGACCCTTTAATCTCTCAGTGAAATGATCCAGGAAGTGGGACAGTCTAAAAGCATGGTTTGCAAACAGAGATTTCTTTAACCTAGTGTAGCGCCAGATATCATGTTTTGAAAACACATGTGTTTTTTTTTTCAAAACTGCACAGTTGAGACCTGTATTGTGAATGGATGTTCATAGCAGAAAAAATGTAAGATCTTAAGCATGGTGCCTTTGATAGACCATGCTTAAGTAAATCATAATCCTGGACGTCTGTTACTTATTGTTAAATTTGTATCTTTAAAAGTATGCAGCATGAATTACAGTCATAAATAAAATGCTTAAGTATGGATGCATGATTAGGCATATTGGCAAATGCTAATCATTTACAACGCATCAACAATCTCAATTTCCTAACACAATGTTATTTTTTAATGCTTAATATACTGGACGCACTTAAGGTGTGACTGTGGCCCTGGACTGTCTGCCAAATGAAGTTGCCTGCCAGATCTAGGATCTGGTCAAAGAACACACATTTAAAGTTGCTTTCACTTGACCCAGAGGTGAAATAAGACAGCTTTATATTTGCTTTGGGTGAGTATGTGCATGCGTTGGTTGGTGCTGTTGAACTAACAGCATTAGACACGGGAGACATCTATTTGTCCTGAAGCCGTGCAGAGTGGGCATGAGGTTCATGAGGTTCATCAGTCACCATGATGATTTTGAACAAGGATGAACGCTTGCCACATGAGAGGAAACTCATTTCAGTTTGAAATTCTGCATTCTTCTGCTTTAAATGGTCTGTTTGCTCATTTTCCTAAAGGCTAACATTGCTCTCCACTATAATGCACCTTATCGTGCTCCACTGATAACTAGTTACCAGTCCCTCTTATCAAATCTCCTATTCTTTCTACAGTCTCTATACTCACTTTTCATGCATTAGTATCATTTTAGTCAAATCTCCCTGTTTATTGTTTATTTATTTATGATTCCTGCACGTTGCTGTTTCATCTGGAGGCAAATGCATCAGGAACATCCACACCTCCAGGAACATCTACAAGTGAACAAAATCTTACCCTTAAATCATAAATGTAACCCAAACCTTTAACCTAATCCTAACCATAAGGCAACACACAGAATACAAAATTGCTATTCAGTCCCCTATCTGGGCGATTGAAATAATATTGTTAATGTACAGTCAGTGTTATTTGAACTGTCCTGATAAAGTGTTGAGCCACAACTAGTTAAAGTAGTTTTTGTCAAGTATATAATGTAGCAACTCACTGAATTAATGTTAAAAATTAGTCCCTATTGAAACTCCCAGGCCCCATTTCCATTCACAAAGCAATCTGCTTCATCATGCTATTTAGTACTCTGCTAAAGCAATGCAGTTTCCTAAGCACCAGCAATTCTAGTTTGTTATATATCTAAAATCTCTGTCTTTTCTCTTAATTTTGTACACTCTCCCAGAAAATCAAAAACAGATAGAAAAGCAATGGGAATCTACAGTGTTACATCAATATTGATTTAATTGTGGTTGAAAGTGCCATCAAACTACTCAATGCTGAACTGTGACAATGAACAGTTTAGCAGCTCTTCTAAACATGGTTATAGAGAGAGATGCTATTAAATACATAATAAATGCAAGTAGTGTGTATTAGGTATTAATTCTGGTCGATATAAGGCGTATACATTGCTAAAAAATAACAATGATCACTCAGTGGCTTTAGAGATTTTATTTCAAAATTGTACACTGGAGTGAACAATGTAACCGCTTGGTTTTTAAAGTTGAGAATGTGTGTCTGATGGAATTGTTTGTGTCAAATAAAAATAATGATTCATCCATTCAACACAACATGTATTCATAAGAACAGTTTTGAAATCTGACTTGGAAATGTCTGATCAAAGTTGGCTATATGTACTATAAAGTTGCAGTACGATCTCAGACTTTTTTGACCAGTTGTATTTATTATATTTGACCAGTTCTGAGAAAACCCAACCAAAGGAATTCATGTACGCAGAGGAGTCGTTACTCACGTCCATACCCTGAAGTGGGTGGGACTAAAGATGAACGCATTTCTGGCATTCACACAGTGCTTTAGAGTAGTCTGACAGTTACTAAGCCAGTTACTACTGAAGGAAGGTTAGTAGAAAACCAAAAGTTCAGTAAAAAACAGATATGAGTAATAAGCTTTGTACTTGTGCATTACATGCCATGCTTATGGATACTTGTTTATTCTTATTACTTGGCACACTTCTGGGAACTCACTTGTCCTGCAACCAGTCCTAGTCCTACAAGTTCCAAAGGGGCTACAGAAGCTGTAGTCAAATAGAAGTTGCATGCTACCTCATAGTTCATAGTTCTGTTGCCAAGCATTATGTAACTAAACATTTTCCTCATGGCGCCATTCATAGAGATGTGAGTTTATAACCTTTTGACATAATGCTTTGGCTGCATATTCCTTTTTTTGTTTCAAATGTACATGTACATACGCCATTATACATAACATTCAAATAGACAGTATCAGAGACACACCAGAGACATTATTTTTTTTATACTGTTAGTAACTTGCCAGCAATGTACTTCTTTATGCCAGTACTGTACTTTTTTCATAACATTTGGACACATGGTATTAGTCATGAGACACACCATAAAAATGAACTATTCACCTTATTTACTGTTCTGACAATATAAAGCCACGCACAAGTCCTGATAATTTTATAAAAAAGTTAATTATAATGTATTTCATTAACCCAGAGGGAGATTGGCTGCTGTGTGCTTTTTTAAAAGTCATAAGCTGCTGTTTTGCATGTTCTTACACTAACTTGCAACACACTCCTGGTTTTCTGAACTATCTTCCAACAAGTTATCAAGCCTAATCTTTCCCAAGTTTCTATGCATTAAATTGGAAAAGATGAAGCTATCTGAGTAACACCTTTAGGTGAAAACAGTGCTGGGTTCAGGACAAGTATAATCCCTTGCTCCAACTTTGACTGGGTTTTCTCAGAAAAATTCACATAAGTTAAACACTGAAAATACATGAACTTTTCTATTATACTCTAAACACACTTTTGTATTTAACACATGCATTCTTTCTCAGCATTTGAGGTTCTGCAGCAGGAAAGTCTTGTCAGTACATTTGGTTTCCATAAATACAGGTATCATAATATTATTATAAGAGGGGCTTGTGTTCAGTACATTTATTAAATAACACAAAGCTGAACCACAGGGAAGGAAATGAACACTTGTAGTCCCAAAACAGTCCACTCTTATCTTTCTAATGGAAGTCATATAAGTGTTTTGAAAATCACCTGCTAATTTATTCACAAAGTCCTGCTGAGCGACTGATGGTACTCTAATGTGAGTGACTACCTGACTCACATGGCACCAACTTAAAAGAAGACATCAATCAAGCCAGCCTTATTCGTGACTGGGGATTCAAGCATGATTACTTATATGAAAAAATAATATTGGCTAAATACAATTAAATTAAATTTAAAAAAAAAGTATTGTATAGCCATGTTGATTTTAAATATAATCTAAACATAAACTATGGCTCCAATATATAATAGGTATGTGTAACAATACAATATCCCCAGTGACCCCAATGGTCAAGTGCAAGACAAGTTATGCTGCATAGGTTTGAATAGAGGCCTTTCATTAGACAGCAGGAACGGAGTCAAACCGTTGATCTTGAATTCTCCAGAGTGAGGTTCGCAGCAAATTGGTGAGACAACAGGGATACAACAGATGATTTTGCACTCCAAATGCTCATGAATAAACCAATACATATATTATGTGATATTCCTCATACATTTAAAACATAATTCAAAATAAATAAATACACAGAAAAAAATCTATGGTGAATTTTTGTAAATTAGGAAAGGTGTCTGATGTCTGCCTGTAATATAAACAGCTGTTCTGCATCGAGTCTAAAATAAAGCAAAAAGTTATTTACCTGGGTTAACTTTGCACAATTACCAGAAACCTGTCATGTGGTTTGCAGGATTCTGAGGTAAAGCCTTAAACAATGTTAATTCAGAAATTTAAACTAGATATTCCTAGATCTTTGCCTGGCTTGTCATACTTTCCATGATACTTCATTTCCTAAATATACTGGACATAAAAGGCTAAGGTACTGTTTATATAAAAACAAATAAAAAAACAACCGTACTGCAATGTACCTCAGGGTTAGGAGATGGAGAGCACTGTCTCCTGACTGACACAAAAGTGGCCATTGGTCCCAATTGCAATATTTTTGCAGTTTCTGGACAGAAAACCAGACCAATTTCTACTGGCAACCCAGGTCAGGGAAGGGCAACTCCTGACCAGATGTTTACTCCAACTGCATTCTTAATTAATAAATTAATCCCTATTCCAGGTCTTAAACTAGTTATCCACTTCATGATACCTGTTAAAACTGGTGTAGAATAACCTTCCAACTGGAGCCAGGTAGTCCATCAGAGGAAACTCCTGAGTGTTTTGCAGGGGTCACTGCTTACTGTATAACCACAGGACCAATAACTACTGTGTCAAATTATTTTCCACTCAGCGTCATTTGAGCACAGTGTGGGCAAGACACAGCAGTTGAGAGCAGAGTCGTTTCAACCAGCCAGTCTGCCAGTTAGGCACAACCTTTTATTACTCAGCGAAGCCTCATAATAATTTTTTTCTTGCTGATAACTACCCCAGTTGGCCTGAAAAATGGAGATAGAGGAGTGGAGGATCAAGTGTACTGTGACACCATCTTTCATCCTCCCTGTTGGTGTACAGGGTGCGGCTAAAGACATCTATTCAGATTCTGAATAAAATACAGTATATAGTGTGTTCAACATAAAATAACCTCACTTGATTGTGATCAGTATGCCTAAGTAAGAGACATGTTCATTTTAAGTCACAGTGTGGGTGAGTGTGTACCACTTTTGAGAGACAACAGTAAAAAAAAATGTTTTAAAAATGGCTTGTATAATTTCATTATAATGTAGCTTTTTTCAAGACTGAAAATCTATCGCTATTTAACCAGCTTTTAATTGAGTTGCTTTTCTAACAAAACAGGACTAAACAATGGAATCTCTTACTTGACAATAGAGTGAAACCTTACAGTAATAAAGCAGCCATTTGCTCTAAATGTTAAGTATACCCCCATATATTCTTTTTTTAAAATACGCCCATTTTAGCCGCCTCAAATATTCAGTCCCTTTAATCAGTGGTTACTTCACTTTACTCCACTGCTCATTTTATTTCCTTATTAAACATCTTGTAATCATTTGATGGTCATCCCCCAAATGCAATGGCACACCAAATGTTATCCATTTCCTGCCAGTACTGAGTATTGATGCAATATTTGTTGGTATCACTTTGAATGCTGAGGCCCTAGCCAAATGATCTTCACTGGTTATGCAACTGCTATGTACAAAAGGAAAGGTCACATAAGAGTAGCCAATGGTTAGTCATTGGTAAAATGAATTTACCCAAACTTGATGTGTTTTGAACAAACTGAGGTATAGAACTAGCATCAATAGTGGGTCATACATTTTTTAATAAATCCACCCATGACTTTAATGGTGCTAAATACAAATATTTACACAATGACATTCTCTTAGTTGTACTAACATAAGGTTTTATATTAGTAAATCCCTTATTTGACGTTTTCCTATTTTTCCATATAAATTGTATTGCAATGGTATAAACACATTGGCAGTGGTAATCCATTACAGTAGCAAGGTCTGAGGACCACTGTGTGCTGTGTATTTCATAACCCTGTTGGCTTTGCCGGTAATAATACTGATAAGGTTATACCTCACATGTATGTTTCTGACAGTTCTGGAAAGGTGAATTCAGTAGGAAAGCAAAGGTTAGTTTATGCACAAAATGTGTTCATATATTGAAATTACTAATCATTTTGTTTTCAAATGTTAAACATTTCAATGAAAAGCACAGTAAAAACAAGCAATTAGGAATGAAAAAAAAACAAAAAACCTTTTGCCCCCCCCCCCACTTGCAAACACTGCTGGAGGACGTTCAAGGAGTTCAGAGCTCCTGTTACTCCCATATAATCTTACATAAAGTTAGCCATAATATAAGGTTGAATGTTCCTGAAGGTCAAAAGGATTAAAAGCGTTCTCATTCACACGTGGCATCTAGAGAACTAGTGTTTACTATGAAAGCGAGGCAGTTTAAGATGAAAACGTGTTTTTTTTTTTGTTTTTTTTTTTTTTTTATATACAATATTAACTTTTAAATAGGATAAACAGAAAACTTGATGGCTCTGTTACTGTCATGTATTCTCTATTTGTTTGTAGGCAACAGGAACACATACTCAAGTAACACAGATTGGGAAATAACTGGATCTAGTCTTTATAAAACCCCACTGCCTTAAGTTGGAATTTTGTCAAAGTGATAATAAAAGCAACACAGTGGGATCTGTTTGGCTAATCCAGATAACAGCAGATCTAAACTGCAGTAAAACCTGTGTTCAAGTGGTACTCGCCAGTAAACCCCACAATGGTGTTTTTCTTTTAATAATTAACAGTACAAATACACTGATGAATATGCAAGCAGTCACCTGCATGAAAGAGCAATTTGGTACAGCAATGAAATATCACAGATATCTTCAAGCACTCAAGATAAAGTTTTGGGTCACTGAGTAATTTACTCTCCAATTTAGACATTATGTGAGTAAAAATGTATTTTGAGTGAGTAAAATGCAACATTACCTTGGAGTCATGAGTACTTTCAGTAAATAGTGTGGACTAGATGGACTGAGACGGAGCCGAGAAATTCTAAGGATTAAATTAGTAAAAACGGCAAGTACACAGTTTATCTGGAGCGCTGGGTATCTTCATTTCTGTTTTTTTCTGCTGGTTTAGATTCATTTTGTATGTCATTTTCTGTTTTAGTCATCACATTTTTGTGACTTTTTAAAACACTGAAGTTTAAAACACCCAAGTGAACTCAGCAGAGCTCTTTAAACTTTGCTGGTACACATTTGATCTGTGTGGTGTTTATTACTGAGATATTTGTTATACCCCACCTGGGACAAGGAGTAAGTTAATACTTACACTCACTGAGAAATATGATGATCATCTAGAGAAGCAGCTTGTTTCTGACAGGAAAGCAGCTGTTTATATATTTTTTTTTCTGCTGCCTCACCACTGCAGCCCACTTACAAGTTAGGAGGACTAAAGGTCAGTGGGTGACCTCTGTTCCTGTTGTAAAGCCGATCACCTCTTTTCACACACTTAAATTAAGCAACAGATTCAAGCTACAGAACCTTGGAGGTCAGGGCCCAGACTGGGCAGTCTCTGCCTGGACTTATGTGCCTGACCAGAAAGAGACGCTTATGAGGTCAATGTTCAGTTGCTGGTTTTCCTCCAGCAAGAGTGCAAAAACACCAGTTCAGCGCACCTTGCCAACGGTTAATGCACGTTTATAATATATATATATATATATATATATATATATATATATATATATATATATATATATATATATATATATAAGTTTATCATATTTATATTTTCATTCTATCTTCAAGTAGATTCTGGTTAGATTTTCATCTTCCATCAATTTCATTCAGTCTGCCCCGCTCTAGGTAAGTTTGAGACACTAGTAATATTTTATTAAAACTATACTGGATCCTATTACTGCAGGATAACATGATTTGTGCTCCTGAGGCAACTCAACAGGACTTATAACTGTTGTCTAGCGACGCCAGCAGGTCTTCGACCCAATCTCTTCCAGGATAACTTATTTTTTATTAGCTGTCTTTTTTCCTGTGTTTAAGGTCTCAGAAACAATACCCCCTTGCTGTTTATTTTGGTCTGTGTATCAGGCAGCCACATCTCACTTGTACGTGGCAGTAGTCCCTCTTCCAGATGCTGTTCCAGAAAAAAAAACAAGAGAAACAATTTGATCCGTCAGGACATTACTCTCCTCCTGGGAACTATTCAGCTTGTGTTACTTGGCTCAGTCCCTCAGTGGCGGTCAATTTCCATCCACAATCTTCTAGATCAGCAGGCTATATAATTAACTTATCACCCTTATTATGCCAATCTGGGTATTAAAATGCAATTTTGATTAACTGATATCATGAAACAAATCAAGATACACTATCTCTTTCAATATTTTTTTTAATACATAAATTGTACATTTTCTCTACATATAAAAAACACATATTTATATCGGAAATAAATACACATATTGCTTAACTTTGCACAGAAAAGGCCTGTTGTGAAAAAAAATAAAAATAGTTGTCCAATTATGTGCAACACCTAAACCTGTAATCTCCAACTGCAGCAGTATTTTTCTGACTATTTAAATGACTACACTTGATATAGCTAATCTAAAAATAATATTCTGATGTTTTCTGAAAACTGTGTTTACATGAATAATTTAAAAAATCACTTTTGAGAAAGTTTTCCATAACTACCAGAACTGTAGTGCACATGTAAATAGCTGATAACTGTCAAGCAGGAAGCAACAACAATGCAATTAAAGCTGTTCTTGTGCCTGTTTTCTTTGTTTTTGCCATGATGTAGCATTAGTTATTAAAAAATAAATAAATAAATACTGTAGCATATTCTCTTTTTTTGCTTTTTCAATGTGGTTGCTCCTCTGGTGCCATTTATTTCTAGTGAATGCAGCAATCGTTTTTGCCCTCAAAATCTCATCATAAGATCATACATCACGGATAATGGGTATTTAGACAACACATCCCACCTCAGCTGGCCAGCTATTGTACTACACTACAAATGTCTATAAAGAGGAATCAAATTGGTTCCCTATTGAGTTGAACTGCAATTAATTGACTCTTACCGACTGAGTATGCAGATAAAATCAATTTATTTAAACAGTGTCTGTTTGTGTTATTGTTTCAACACATTGCCGAGCAGTTGAAAAAGTTGAAATACTGCATCCCACCAAATTTCCATTTTATTTTCTCCATTCTATTAAGAGTTGTTTTATCATGGCCTTGGAGAGCCATTTCATTTAACAGGACAAATCAAATAATTTAGGGTCTCTGTGGTGGTTTATTTGGTTCGATTAAACAAAGTCTAAGATTAGAAGGGCCAACTTTGGCCCCACTGGAGAAATTCCATGAATACCAAGCTTTTATTGTGTTTGTACATGTTATGTTTGTGCACTGTATACTCACCTGGGTATTTGGTTATATGTCTCAAAACCCATTTGATACACCTTTTACGTTTCAGTCCACAGGTTATTGACGGGTGCATGGAGCTGAAAGGCCTGTCGGGTGAGATGGAAGTCACCAGAGACACAACATCAGAGCAGGAGAGGAGCTCTGGACTGACTGACTGAAAGCATGATTTGCAAACTTTGTAAACGTTGTGTAAATAGTACTGTAACATGTGAACTAACAACCTTGAAATGTACTGTATTTAAACTTGTGTGGTCAATATGCAGATAGATGATGAAAGTAAATAGAGTGGACTACCGTAATATTTTCCCATAGTTTTGATGATTGTCATAACATAACTGCAGTGCCAAGTTCCTGTAATAAATTATATTTAAACTCACAGATTCCAGCCTGAACAACAGGTTAATTAGATTCTTTGTAAAAAAAAAAAAAAAAAATAACAGACTTTTATATAACACCTCATTTTATGCTGCCTACACAAAACAGATCATAAAAAAAGAGCACATTTTCAAAACAAATACGTGGCTTGGAATGCATAATGTTGTTTCTTCAAACTGTGATACTTCTAATAACAGTGCACTGTCTGTACATTCTTCTGCAGAAAGCAATGAGATGGCTGGATGTTAATTTTGCACATTATTTATTTTGCAACTTCCTGTGCCATATGGATCCAGGTAAGTACAATAGATGGAAAATTAATGATGTGTCAAAAGTCATCTTTGTTGTACTGTCACATTGCCACATTATGATGATCCCAGCTAATTTTCCGTGTATCAAGCTGTTACATTTACTGGGCTCAATGGGTTTGAGACTGCATCTGTACACCCTAACACTAGGCTTTGGCAAGTTACAGGTTTCACTTTACAATTTTTGTAGCCTGACATGTTTTGCAACTTGTACTTAATCACCACACATGATCTCAGGAAGACTCCATTAAAGATCCGGCAAACAAAAAAGAAGGCTTGCTAATTGAATTAAATGTATCATAGTGAAATGAAAATAACTAGTGATTAATATTAAAGTATACAAAATATCAAGGCTGCTTACATTACCGCAGTATATAAAAGCATTCAATTATTGAATTCTTTTCTTGCATGTGCATTCACATTTTCCATGCCTCAGTCACCACTAGGAATTCAACAAAGCAGTGACAAACATCTATTAGACGTTTTTAAGGTGTCACCTTGTCACGAGGATTAGGCTTGACATGTAGAAGGCTGAATCTGTTGGAAAGAATTCAGTTAATGGATGTCTGCACTAACAACATTCAATGATTGTATTAAACTGAACCTGAAGTTCTCAAATAGTCAGCGTATCACTATTCTTTTACTTGAGTGTGTAATATCAAACCACCCTGTTAGGTGACAACCGTGACTAACAAAGATAAATCTCTAGGCAAGCAGTAAAACAAAATAATTTATTGAGCTGTATAGTTAGTGCTAGTCGAAACTTTTGTCGTTGAATTTCTGAAGCTTCTTTTGGTAGTGCTATATAAATAAAAATACAGACATCCATTTAATCAGTGTATTGCAGCATCAAACCTAGAGACTCCACATTGAGCTTGTAACACCAGGGTGTTCATTCCACACATTCGGCATTGTGCTGAAAGCAGAATTCTGACACAGAGCTTGTGACGTTCAAGTTTGCTTGATAAAGTTGATTCAGCATGCCCTCTTAAACTGTTTGTCTGAGTAACAAATACAGCTCAAGTAAAGCTAACTCTTTTGAGAGTGTTAAATATTTTATATAGGAAACAAATATTTTCAGTGGTTGCTATGATAAGGTCAACGCTGTTACCACAGCAAAGCTCAGACATCAGCGATCAAGACTAGTTCAGCAATCTCATGATGTCAAGTAATCCCTAGAAATCAGTACCTGTCAGAGTGCAAAAGTCATATTGTTACTATGATTAAAATTCATATTTTGCTGTTACAACCCGTTAAACTACCAGTTGCTGTGCCATTCGTCTTACCTTGCATGGTTTTTAATGGTGCATATTAGTGTCTCAGTCAGGGTCATTAAGATTACCTTGGGTGCTTATATAGTTTTTTCATGTGTTCATGACAGTTACTGAAAATGATATACTTATATCTCTGGAACTATTGATCACACTAACATTGTAGGTAGGGTTTATATTGTAGGTATGACGTAGCCCCCTTAGGGAATGCACTTACTGCTTGGTGACCTTGAACTCCAATCTAATATGTATGCCTGGTGGCCATCTTGGAGTTATTTATTTTGTCAAAATGATATATCTTATTCCAAACTACATACAGAGGAAATTGATGCAGGCCAGGGAAATAGTCATGATGCTTTGGAGATTGAATTGAGCACCCTAATGCTGTTGCTAATGATTGGAGTAACTCGACAGAATGTCTAGCACACCAGAGAAATAAGTTATCTCTGTAGGACCTGTACAACCTACAGGATTTGACAACCAGGATTTAATTTAAAATTTAAGATTTAAGATACTGGATTGAATTGCTCTCCATGTTTCCTATAATAATATGCAAATATATTCAATAATAATGAAACGATATAAGTAAAGGTGGTTGCGTTACACAGATCTTGCAATACTGTGTAGTCCTGTGTACTGTAGCTGAACAAATATAAAGGTTGATTAACCACATTAATCTGTTCCGCGAGAGCCTCGGGCAAACTAGCACAGCACCACATTTTAATAAGAGCTCTATGGCTGTGTCACTTGAATGAGAATTGATAGGTGCACCTTCACTACTGGCAAAAAAAAAAAAAATGATGATGCAATATCCGGGATAGCAGTTATGATGTCATCACGGCCACCAAGTTGTGGGGGAGGTCGGAGTTACCCAAAGCTGTTGCACAATTCTGAAACAGTACTGAAAGGTATATGAAGTGAGCGTGGAAGAAAAGTCTAATACATTTCTATTGTTATAACTTATATAGATGTGATACTGGGTCTTTTCATTAAGAAATTAAATTAATTTCAGATTGTGGCAATACAAACACAATAGTAGATTTATTATAAATCATCTTTAGTGTAATGAATATAAAAATTGGGAAGTTAGCCAGCTTTGGAACATTCTTGTTCTGATTTATGACTTTGGGAAGGAGTGCAGTGGATGTTTGGACTTCTTTGAAATTGGCTTAATGGTTAGTTCTTCGTAAACCGTAGTGCTTGCTGGTCAGGCCCTAAATACACCTCTGGCACACTCATCATGCCTACCAATGCTGTGTATTACATACAGGCTTCAAATGCAGGGATACTTGATTATAATTGCCTTGTCATTTTAAATGACAATGTGATATATTTTCTTAATGATGTCTCCTTGTTTGTTGTGCAGGCCAATTGGTGCGGCTCATAAATTCAGCAGTGAAGTCTCATTTTCAAAACTGCATTGAGGAAAATGTGTCTTTGGCTAAACCATAGTCTCTTCGTGATACTGTATTATAGCAGTCTTGCTGGTCTTCATGACAGAACTGTTAGAACTTGGAATATCATACTTTATTGCAGGCTGCATGAGCAATTATCTTGGATGTCCAGTTGGTTTTCTTGCTTTCAAAATTAATTCTGATTTCAAAAGTCATGTAAACACAGGGCCCAGTTCAATAAAGTGTATGTTTATCATTTTTTTTATTATTTTTTATTTAGTAGTCACCAATTCTTTTTTTTAAATAATTTTTTCCTAATTTAGAGTAGCCAATTATTATAGTGTTAACTCTGGAGTGGTGAAGATGAGCATATGAGGTGTGTGCTGTCAGCTGACTGCTTCTTTTCAAACTGCAGGCTCATCAGCCACTTCAGAGCTACAGTGTTGGAGGACAATGCAGCTAAAGGCAACTTACAGGCAAGCCTGCTGGTGCCTGGCCAGACTACAGAGGTTGCTGGTGTGTGGTGAGCTGAGGACACCCTGGATGGCCTAAGCCTCCCTCCCACCTCCCCTGGTGACATGTGGCCAATTGTGGGCTGCACCTTGACAGCTCCTGTCCATGGTCAGCAGTGGAATAGTCTAGACTTGAGCTGGTGACATCCAGGCTATGGGGCGCATCCTGCACTCCATGCAGAGTGCCTTTGCAGGTTGCGCCACTTGGGAGCCCCACATTTATAGTCTTAAGGAATCAATTACTCATTGCATTTCACAAACCCAGGATACATCAGTGTCTTCATAGAAGAAAGAGCTATTGCCATCTAGTGAACAGGTATTTAGGATCTTTTTTGTTTTTGTTTTTTGTATTCCTGACAAAACACAGCTGCTCCTGAGAAGGTGCTGCTCCCACTGCTTTAAAGACACGTTGCCTGATCTAGCCTACGTTACATGGCAGGCAACTAGAACAGAAGAGCAACTCAAGCTGAACTCAAGTCAAAGCACCTTAACACAGTGAATATCAAAAAGCTCTAACCAGTTGTTGGAATGTTGTACTTAATTGTACCAGACAATCAATCCACTAATTAGAGGTATAAAGCTCTGTACCTTAGTTCTGAGTACATTATGCAAGGACAAATTGTCAATTTACTTTGTAACCCACAGCTACACATTCTACTGTAAAGAGTGTTGCCTTTGTAAAGAGATAGAGATACAGATCTTGTTTATGTTTAAATACCAGGACTTTTACATCTACTGTACACAAATAGTGGCTATGTCTTTGATCCACAAAGGTGGTTAGTATCTGTACTAAATACCTAACCTTATTTTACCCTTGACTTATTTGAAGCATGTGAAATAAAAAAGTTGTAGGTAGAAAAACATACAATAAACAAAATTCCACACATTATCTCAATCTGTAGTTTAAAAAAATGGGTGAATAGTTTTTTACTCGCTTTGACTTGGTATGATTTTGAAGATTGCCAACTTGGCATATTGTTTTACTGTACCTGTTTAAAGAGAATTTTAAACGGAACAGGTTTAATAGACCCCTTTATTTCAAAACAATCCAGTCTGATAAGCTAAAAATCTTCAATTACTAGTTCAAAGAGTAAGTAGCGGGGTTCCGAAAAATAAAGCGTGACATATCCTCACGTGTTGCTACAACTGTTTAAATAACATACCTGTAATTTTTCTTTTAATTGTTAATATCCTGTTAAGTTTTTACACTTAAAACTTTAAATCTGTTTCAAAGCTCTTTTAAAAATGGCCACTCTAGTGCACTGTGGTTTGAGATCTGTCCTCTAAATCATTGCAGAGAGAGCGATTAAAAATGTGGGCAATAATTATTACACTATTAGTGCACTAAAGAGGGCATTTAAAACACCCATGCTGACAGGGGGGAACTAAACCTCTTCAGTAAAATATGTGGGAGCTTTTGATAAACAATAATGTCATCATTATAGCATCAGTAACTATTACAATAATATTGTATATTTTTTTTTTTTTTTTTGTATATTAATCATTTACATAAAGGGTGTTCGTCATGGAGGTCTCCAGAGGTCATGTCTGACCTGACAGTGCAAGGTGACAAAGTGAATCATTTACATTGCATAATATGTTTGTAACTAGCATTATTTTTTAAATGTTTCATTGAAGTCACTGTGGTGCTTGGTGAGTTTTAAAAAGTAACCCGGATGTGATGACTGACACAATGATATACAAAGTGAATCTAAAAAGAAAAATGCATAATTAAGGCAGCTGTGAAATGTTTCATAAGTGTACCAAGTTATGCTTTAACTGTATTCTTCTAATGGAAAAAGATTGAGGTTACTAAAAAAAGAATGCCTACAATAATACAGTACAGTGAGAAATAATTTTTATATAGAATCCCTGTGCTAAAAATATCATAAAAGGTTCTATTTTCTTCTGTACTTACAAGTGAATTTGCAAATGCAGTGAGTCATAATCTATTCTTAGGTAGTGCAGTTATTTATCTCTAGAGTGCTTGAGAGAGGCACTTCCTAATGAGATCAAAGTCGCTGTGATGCACTAAGGGAAACGAATGATTCTGCAGACTCTCAGCTATCCACTGCTCTGAACACATAAGTCTTGGAAATAACTATTCTTCACACAGTCCCCTTTCTCTGGGATTCCACACAATTTAATGTCATCCAGCCCCTTTTTAACATTTAATTATAAATCCCAGTTTCTTCTGTGAGTCGCTCCATTTTTAAATTTTTATTTTTTTAATATTTTTTTACAAATCATTGCACTGTTGAAGTGTTTTAATACTACACATGCCCCTGTGTAACCTGAGAACAATCAAACAGAGCTCTTGTAAAAAAAAGACGGTTCAGACTTGAAAGCCAGTGACAGGCCTGTCCTCCTAAATTACTGTGGCATTGCAGATCCCAGCCTGGAAGAAATATGTTGGGGTTTGGCAGGGATAGGGTTAATTTCTGTCCCGGCCAGAGAAATGTGTGTGTGTGTGACTGTGTTTGCACAGCCACAAGTGTAATTAGTTCAGTTATTAATTGATACCTGTTTTATAGTTTAATTGGTGCCACCTGTCTGTAATAAACAGGTAAAGGTAGTGTGTAACCTTTTTGTTTGTGTTGTACAGTTTATGTTTGGTGACTGGTAAACATCTTAGCTGTCCAGTTTTCTTAGTTTAGAGATTATGAAAAGTTTTAGCTAGTACTTCATCTGTGAGTTAGGGTTTTATTTTATAAATAATAAAAACGGCACCCAAGCGCCTAAAAATTTCAACTTTCGTGTCTGGGTCTGCATTAAAAGGGGCTAAAGACCTTAAGAAAAACTGTTATTTCTCACATTACATTTTAACTTTGTATTTGTTTTTATTGTACCATTGTGAAATGTGTAATCCTTCAGTGTTTCTGCGTGAGCAGCTTTTGTTCCTATAATAATCGCCTTTGACTTTTAATTAAAGAAGGACAGTTTGAAGATGCTGCCATTTGTGTTTGCAGCTGCAAAATGAGTAGTTTTTTAAATAGTAATGGCAACACCTATTAACTTTCCTTATAGTGCCACCAAATCCATGCCACACTATATTGTGCTGACTTATGCAATGTTTTATTTTCACTCATTTAATTTAACCTAAGCTAAATAAAAATAAAAATATATTTAAAACATTTAAAGTGTGTGGGAAGGTGCCCAGTTTAAGCTGGAAAGAAATGGACTTAAAATGTTCCCTGGCAACCACAAACCCTAAACAAAAAAACAAGTTCCCTCAGGACTTGTTTACTGAGGAAACAAGGCTGTTATGCTCGTATAATCTGCTTACAGGTCCAACTCTATGTCTGGGTGTGTCATCCTGTCTGTCTGCAAGCAAACATATCTATTGTTCGCAGCAAAGCACAATAACCCTTGACATTCAGTTATCACAACACCCTCTGAAGTCTCAGGAACTGGCCTCTTAGTGGATAAACATTAACTGGTTGCCTATATTGATGGTTGGCACCAGTGATGTAGTCGAGGGTACCCACTTTTAATTTGGGCAATATAGCATTTACCCACTTCCCATATAAGGGATACAGAGTTGACTCATTTCTACTCTCCTGTGATTTGCCTGTTCAACTCCACCAAACAGTGGAGTTTACCCACTTTTTAATTTAACACTACACCACTGGTTGGCACTGTGAAAGGGAGCTGCTTTCCAGACAAGCGGTGTACTGGGTGTTTTAGGCATTGCGTATGATAAATTTAATGCGTAAAGAAAATGTATAGGAATTTTGCTGCACAGCTTGTGTTTGCATGTTATCAAGCTTCTTGTACTTTGTTGGTTCCTGGCGTCATGCAGGAGCTAGAGAATTAATCACAGAAATGCTGGGACAGCTAACTGTAGCTGTCGTGTAATACGTGACCAATAATTCCGGGTGAATCTCGCTTGAAATGCCTGTTTGTGAATAAGCAACTGGATTCTTGCTCCTTAGGATTTCTCTGCATCATTCTTAGTCCACCTCAGCCTAATCTACCAATTTACCTATCTGTCAACCAAATTTTTGAAAGGTAAATCTATATAATCCATACAATACTCTGCGTTGGGAGAGAGTCAGGATGCTTTATATTGCTTAAACAAGGCAATCAATAAGGAATATAATATTATAGCCTTTCTTTATTTACATTAGTGCAATAGCCATAGAGTTTTTAATTATTATTTATTTACTTTTTTTTTTTTACATTTTTTGTTAGTACCAAGAGACAGAGAAAGGAAGATTTACAGAAAACAAAAAAACTGGAACTGCCTAAGTAGAAGCAGAAGGAGACTTGGTGAGCGTAGTAACCAACTGCTTCAAGAGGACAATATAAATATATTTTAGAAAATAGTTAAAATGTAACCCTGCAATGCATAGTCTATAAGTTAGCATTAAAGTATGTACAGTATGTATTGAAAGTACTTATGGCGTCAAGTTAATGTTGCATTTTACTCTCGCAAAATACATTTTACTCACATAGTGTCTAAATTGGACAGTAAATAATGACTCAAAACCTTATCTGGAGAGCTGAATGGGAGAAATAATTGTATACATTTTTGGGTAGTTTTTCACTCCACGTAGGTTTTTTTTAGCGTTGCTCGAAAAATATTTCAGAATTGATTACTGAGTTTCTCCCGATTGGTGCATCTGGTATAGGCACTTCACGTGGAGTGCAGGATGTGCACAATAGCCTGGACATTGCTGGTTCAAGTCCAGGATATTCCACTGCCGACCATGGATGAGAACTCCCAGGGGGCGGCGCTCGTGGGAGGGGTTGGGGGGGTTGGGGGGCTTAAGTTGGCCAGGGTTCCCTCAGTTCACCACGCACCAGCAACCCCTGTAGTCTGGCCAGGCGCCTGTGGGCTTGCCTGTAAGCTGTGTTGTCCTACAACGTTGTAGCAATGAGGTGGCTGCGGTCAACTGACAGCACACGTTTCGGGGGACGTGTGTTCGTCTTTACCCTCCCGAGCCCGTCTTTACCCTCCCGAGCCAACATGGGGATGGTAACGGTGAGCTGAGCCTACAAATAATTGCCCATTCTAAATTGGGAGAAAACCAAACGAAAAAAAAATTGCTGACTACTAAAGTAAATAAATAAATAAATAAATAAAAGAATTGATCACTGAGAGGTGTGGGCAGGTTCGTTGTTTTTCAGTGGTTCATAGCAAACATTTCCCATGAAACTAGTTAAAACTGTAGACACTGCAGAGGCAGACTGAAAGGCCTTTTCACTTTTTATTTACTACAGAATTTATTAGCTTTTACAAGTGCATTAAAAATCAGATAGTACTTTACAAGATATGCAGCATGACAATCAGTTTGAATATAGAAAGTGACCGGTAGTTAAACACATTTCCTGTAGATTTTGTGCTTTTATTTATAACTATATCTTTATTGCTGATGGAGGTTAAACTTTATTATGTCTTTTGTATGTATCATTTCTAAGATCTGTTCTTTTCATTTATTATGACTTCCTAGCAATGCTGACTAATGTCACCTTGCCACTGTGATCACACCAGCAGGCCAGGCTGCCCCAGTGGAAAGCACAAACAAATCAGACAAACACAAGGACCTTGAAAGCCATAAAACATGGAACATGCAGACAGCTGTCGTTGCAGTACAACAACAAGTAGCGATTAAGAGAACTATCTTTAGCCATAAGCAAAACTTATAAATAAATACACAACACTCACAGTGTTGTTACACTCACACTTTATTATTATTATTTTTTTTATTTATTTCAGATAGTCCTAAGGGTACTGTTGGCATAGGCACAATAAAATAAATTGATCCGGTTTCACTGGGATTTTTTCTTTAATTTATTTTGTATTAATTAATGTGAATGAAATGAAAAATTAAAAAACTATGAGAGCAGTTAAGACTCTACTGGCTGGTGTTTCTTAAAAAGGATCATTTTCTTTTAAATTGGTTATTTTGCATTTTGGTTTAAAGCCAATAAATCTTAAGGTTCCTGTAAGTAAACAATCTGTGTCAATGACAACAAAGGCTGTCAACAAGCTTTTTTATAATTTAGTTTGATTGCTTGCTCTTCAAAAGATAACATTTGTCATCCTCAAGCATCTTAGTGAATACCAGACAAATCTCTAGGCAATTTAATTGGATCCCAACCATGGGCCTATCTTGTACTGTGTATTAAGACATTTTAAATTAAAAGACATTATATGAAAGTTGCCAAGTTAATAAAAACTTGAATAGGACAAAATGAATCATTTTCTGCCAAGCTCAACATCAGAAATCACTATTCAATTCAAATGATCCTTTTTGTCTATCCAGTGTACTGGCTATTAAAACCTTCTTAACTGTATTAAACCCCTGAGTGGATTCACAGATACAATGGGCTTGTCGTATGATCCAGGCTTCCTGATTACGGGATTCCTAATATGGGGTGCTAGCTCTAGAGTCTCTCTGTCTTTGAACTCTTGAGCAACCTGCACTGTCTTTGTTACAGGTCTCGGGCAGAGACACCATCAACAGAAGATAAAGTGTTTAATCTGTTAAAATAGGAAAAGTAAAGAAAGGACTAAATCAATTGTTGCTTGCAGCCTCTCGGTTTTACTACTGAAAGAAAGCATGATATCACCACTAACTGATAGCGCTATCCTGCCTTTAGGCTGCTCCACCTAGTGGCTGTATCAAATAGTGCAGTTTACTAGGCTTTTCCTTTAGGTTCAAGGAGGACATGACGTGTTCCTATTTTAAAGGTACAGGTAAGTAAAAAGAATAAAGTGTCCATACTTTTTCTTGTATGAATTCTCACTTTTCGTGTGCGTCACACGCTCCCTGACAAAAATAAATGGCTCCTGACATTACTGAATAATTTCAACTTATTTACAAATCTTATAGTGAAAAAAGAGAAACTGAAAATTGCTGATGCTTTTAGCTTACTTTAGTATACACTAATAGGAAATGGAACTGATACCAGTGTATTGTAGTAGCGTGTTTGGTATGGTACAGTTCCCTGAACAGGTAGGGGTGGAACAGTGTAGTGAGCTAGACCCATGGCATTAACCATGGTTTGTGGCTGAAATGATGGCTGTCCCAATCGATTGTAAGTGAAGACTTGTCTAGGTCTTCTTTCCCTAGTGGATCTTCTTACTTGATCAGTTGGACAATTTCCTTGTGGAGACAATGGCACTGGTCCGCTTTGCCTGTCTTCTGGGGACGGGGGTCTTCCCTTGTGATCATGGTCACTTCCTGCATCTAACAGTTCAAATTGAGCTGGGAAGTTCTCTCCATCAGACTGTCCTTCCTGTTCGGATTCTGCCTCTTTCATCTCTGCATTGTACCTTTCTTGTAATGACGCTCTCCTCACCAGGTTTTCTCTGGACATGATGCCATGTTCATTCATTTTCTGAGTCCTATTACCTTGCGGTGCTTGATCTCTTCGAAACCTCAGCCAGTACTGAGTGTTCGTGTCTCCCTCATCATCCGATGTGTCAGTACTCGACGTCAGTTTTCTCGCTTGATTTCCTCTATCTCTTATTTTCCTTCTCCGTTGTTCAGTCAATGGTTTCTGTGTTTGCTGGGATGGTAACTCTACAGGAAGATCATTCACTAGTAATAACAGTTTCCGACTCTGGCTGGATTTTATACACTGGCTGTCATTGATCTGTTCTTTTACTTTGTAAATAGTTTTCTCCCAATAGGATCTTAATTTTCCTGGGCCACCTCTCTCACTCAGATTTCACACAAGCACTCTGTCTCCAGGTTTAAGAACTACTCCCCTCAACTGCCGGTCATAGTATTTCTTGCCCTTTGCATTTGAGTGTCTGGTATTTTCAGAAGCGATCCGATATGCCTCTGTCATCCTTTTAGCCCACTTTTCTGCATAATCTTGTGCCAAATCCTGTTCTTCTCTTGTCCCTAATCCGAACAGCCGATCAATTGGTAGACGGGGGTGTCGAAAATACAACAAGTAAAATGGGGAATAACCAGTTGCCTCATGTCTGGTACAGTCATAGGCATGGACAACCTGTGGGAGATGGTCTTTCCACCAGTCCTTCTCTTTCTCCTCAAGCGTCCTCAGCATCTGTAGCAGCGTTCGATTGAATCTTCCAGCCGGATTGCCTTGTGGGTGATATGGTGTTGTTCTTGAACGTCCCACACTGGAGAGCTGACGTAAAGTTCGGAATAGTTCATTTTCAAACTCACGTCCCTGGTTGTGGTGTAATTTAGATGGATATCCAAAGCGTGGAATAAGGTCACTGAAAATTCTCTTTGCTGCAGTTTTGCCTGACTTATTTTTAGTAGGATAAGCCTGTGAAAATCGCGTAAAGTGATCCACAACTACCAAGATATATTCAAACCCTCCTTTGCTAGGTTCTAAGTGGAGGTAATCAATTGAAATGAGCTCGAAAGGTAAAGTGGTGGTGATACTTCTCATTGGTGCTTTCACGTGGGTGGTAGGTTTTTTCTGTTTAATACAGGAACATCTTCTTGTCACATACTCTTCAATGTCATTCTTCATGTATGGCCAATAGAACCTGTCCCTGGCCAGATTTATGACCCTTTCTGTCCTGACATGACCCATGTCATTATGAAGGTGCTTCAAGACCATCTGTTTGAACCTTCCTGGCAAGACTAGTTGTTTTCTCAGGTTGGTCTTTCGATATAAAAGTCTGTCTTCAATGTGGAGCTTGCCCCACTCATGCAAGAGTTTCTTAGTAGTGCTGCTCACCCCACGTCTTGCTTCACCTATCAGAGTCCTGCTCGTCTCTTTGAGCCAGAGTACTTCTCCAATAGCAGTATCTTCTCTCTGGGCAGTTTTCAGTTCACCTGGATCGATGGCTGACAGTGATCCACTGATACAGGGTCCTTCAGGTTGACTTGGGGATGTCATATTAATAACTGCAACCCAGGGGACTTCCTTCCCTTGTGCCATGTGATGCCCTTGCCATGCTGCATGGATGACTTCAGGTGATAGCTCCTCTGTACATTCGGCCACATACCTGTTTATATCAAGAGGACACCGGGACAGTGTGTCCGCATCCACATTGACTTTTCCAGGGCGATATTTTATGTCAAATCTAAAATCAGCTAACTCCCCTACCCAGCGGTGACCAACGGCATTGAGCTTTGCTGTGCTTAGGATGTAGGTTAAGTGGTTATTATCGGTATAGATAGTGAAGTGGGGAGCATAAAACAAGTAGTCCCTGAATTTCTCACAGACCGCCCACTTCAAAGCTAGGAACTCAAGTTTTCCTGAGTGGAGGTGGTAGTTTTTTTCGGCTGATGTTAATGTCCGAGACCCATAGGCGATGACCCTCAACTTCCCATTTTTCCATTGGTATAGCACGGCTCCCAGACCATCTTTTGATGCATCAGTGTGCAATACGAAAGGCAAGCTGAAGTCTGGATATGCCAAAATAGGAGAGTCGACCAACATATCTACCAATCTTTCCACCACACTCTGATGTTCTTCGACCCATCCTACAGGGGCCCTTGATGAGAGTTGGCTTCCTTTCTTCTTTCCTTGGAGAGAGTCTCTTATTGGAGTTTCAGGCTTGGTTGTTTTCACTTGAAGTAGTTCATACAGTGGTTTTGCAATTTTGGAGAAACCTTGAATATAGATATGGTAGTAACTCAGAAACCCAAGGAGCTGGCGGACTTCACCTACTGTGCTGGGCCTCTTGTCTTTCAAACTAAGAACCACTTCCAGGTCTTTAGGGTCTATCCGTACTCCCTCCGCTGAGACTAACCATCCTACATATCGAATTTCTCGCTTGAACAGCTCACATTTTGTTGGCCTCAGCTTGACACCATGACTCATCAGTGATTTCAGCACCCGACGAACTCCAGCCACTTGATCTTCAAAACTTTTAGCATAACACAGGATATCATCCAGGTAGGGTAAGCAACACTCATCTTGTAAAGTGCAGAGCATCTCCTCCATGTCCCTCTGAAATGCCGCTGGAGCATTAGTCAATCCGAAGGGGATCCTTATCCACTCATACAGCCCCCAAGGAGTGATGAATGCGGTCAGGTGTCGAGAGCCCTCCACCATGAAAACCAGCTGTAACCGCCTAAGGTATCTGTAAGGTCCTGAATCCGAGGCAGTGGATGGTGATCTGGCACTGTCTTCTGATTTAGCTGCCTGTAATCAATGCATAGCCTCAACGTTCTGTCCTTCTTACGTACGCAGACAACTGGAGATGAATAAGAAGATTTGGACTTGACTATCCACCCTCTTGCCAACAGACCCTGTATGTAATCCTTCACTTCTTTATAAAGGGGTTTTGGTATGGATGCATACGTTCGCTGTACAGGGATGTTATCCTTCAAGTTGATCTCCATCTGTAAGCTTGGTATACATCCAATGTCATCTTCATCACGTGCAAAGGCTGCAAATTCCTCATACAGCATTTGGCGGACCATTTCTTTCTGTTCTTCGTCGAGGTGACTTAGCTCTACAGGAGGGTTCCATAGAGCCGTTGCGGAAACAGTGTCATCATCCCCAAAATGTGCTTTTGAGTCCATACCAATGGTATTTACATCAGCTTTGCAATCGTTAACCTGGGCACCTGTCTGAGGCTAAACATAGAGATAGGCTGGATACTCCCAATTACTGTTCGGCGAGACAATGTTATATCGTGTCTAGTATAGTTGCCAATTGGCACCTCAATATAGGGGGCCTCTACATTGTGGATTTCAACAAGACCATCAACAATGTCTAATTGTTCTAGATGCACACCCTCGTCTTTAGGCTCAAACAACATGGCAGTCTTGTCGGTCTCTGGCTTAAATGGCACTCTGCATTTAACATAGACAACTTGGCCCTGTGGAATCACAACATTCTGTCTCCCTATCTTTACCAAAGCGCACTCCTCCTCTACAGTGCACCTGTTCTGTACAACATTTACTATAACACTGGCGTCTTCTTCTTGAATTCCCATAGCTCTGCTCAGGAGGTTGGCTAGCATTGTCATGGCTTTCTGTGTTCCCCCTGCATGTATTCTAATCACTTCCTCGATTACATTGAATCCTAACAGTGGTCTTTCTAGCACCATGCGACTCACTAGAAAAGGTATCCGAATTGACGGATTGGAGTGGCCATCTCCTGGCAGGTCCACTTGCACCTCAATCCAACTGTCAAACGGTATCGCTTCCCCGTTCACAGCACCTACATCAAGGCCTCTCTCAGCTCCCATCAGTTCCACCAACGGTCTTACTTTATGGTTAGGCAGGTATCTCTCCCTCCACGCATGATCCAGAATGCTAACTTGGGCCCCTGTATCAAGTAATAAACTTACAGCATAGCCATTCATGTAACATTTTAGCAGACATTTGCCACCAACAAGTTGAGCTATACGGTCGGGACACATCTGTGCTTCTACTGGGAAGACTTCAGCTACAGTATTACCACAGACTTGGTCGTGTGTCCAAGCACAAGCACGTTCACACTGGAAAGAGCAATAAAGCAAAACCTTACACCTGGGGCACACCTTTAGCCTTGGTTGGGACTGACAGAAAACACACTGCTGGGACTTCTCAACTATTCCGGTCACTGTCTGTCCCACCGCAGTGACCGGCTCCCGTTTCTTGATTTGCCTGGTGATTTGAGGCAACCAATCGCTCTGTGTCCCTCTTCTCCACAGGCGAAACGGTGGTTACAATTAGTGGTGCCTTGTTTCACACAATTTGGACAAACTCCGCGGCTCTCCTTCTTCAGGATTTGTAAAGTACTGGCATTACACTGACATGAGTGTCCCGATTGTTGTGAATTTTTCAAGGTGTCTATCATGCTTGACAAGGCTGCGACCTGAGCACTCAATTCTTCAATAGTTCTACAGGTCCTTTTGGATACTACAGCTTCCTTCCCTACCTTCTCAGCATTACCCTCTAATTGAGCACTATGTGCACATGCCATCTTGTTGCGAGGGACTTGGCCAAGCCTCTGCTGCCTTTCACTTTCCTCACTTGTAATCTTAATAACATGCCTCAATGGTGCTTCATCAGAAACGGCAACATCAGACAGAAGAGGTTTTAAATCTCTTCGTACATTGTTATGTTTTGTACCCAGCCCCTGGTAGACAGTGTGCAAAAACACGCCCTGGACTGTGGTGTTATCATACCTAATGTCTGTGTCAGCTTGCCTAGAAGCGAAAATAATCTTTTGTTTCAACCCAATCATTCTGTACAGAAATTGTTGGGGAGTTTCATGGTCATACTGCTTAGCGCACATTAGCTCCTTGAAAAGGTCAGTGCTATTCTTTTCTCTTAAGTGCGATAGGAGAAAGCTTTTCAGTTCAGTAAGTGTCATGTCATCTTTGTTTATCAGCATGTCTTTAAAGTTTCCTGGTTTGATAATACGAAAGACACTCCTAATGATTTCACTCTCACTGTAATGATCTTTAATGCCCTCTCCTATTTCTTTACATAAGTTTCTGAAACTAATATCAGAGGTAGTATCACCTATTTGACCCCCGTGTATCTTAAATTCCGTACGCTGCAGGAATGGGACCTCTTTTGCATACACAGTATTTTCACTCCTAGTATGTTGGTAATTTTTATTGCTGGGACTACTATCCATACTAGCGCGCTCTATTGTAGTAGGGCGAACTGTTGTGAGCGTTACTGTAGTAGTTTTGTACTGCTCCAATTTTCTACCTAGTTGTTCGTCACTAACCTACATTTGTGGGAGCTCAACACCATGAGATATTTCAGTGGCATTGCCAGCTAGATCAATTGGTAAGGATGGCAATTGCTGGCTTTCGTTTAGCCCCTCAATCTCTTTAGTAGGTTGGATAATTTCTGGGCTTTTCTTACGGTTTGTGATCAAATCATGTATCAAATCTTTTAGAAAAAGCAATTGTGCCACTCCTTGATCCTCTTGGTCTAGCAGTGCTTTGCTACATACATGAACATACACATATTCCAAACAACTTTCCTCATTGTTTTTATCTAGCTCATACAGGTTTCTGTCTGGTACCTGACCAAAGTTTTCTGCAAGCTGATAGAGTTCATTGGCAGTTAGTCTGTGTAAGTCCTTCCGGATTGTCCACACCAACTCTTTTCTTTCAGGATTAGCCATGTTGCGGTTCTTCAGCAGCTTGGGTCTAGTAGCAGCGCTGCATCTCTGGAGCCAGGTTTCCCCTTTCACCTCAACGTTCTGCCAGTCAGGTCCTGATTGGTCCCCCCCTCGCCGTCTGGATGCACACTGCTGCCACCCGCGTTGGTCTCGCTGTCTCGGTTTCTTCAAATCACTGAATCAGTTCCGGCAGGTGTTGGAGACTGATCCCGGACGAGCCCCCATGATTCTATTACGGGTCTCGGGCAGAGAGCCCATCAACAGAAGATAAAGTGTTTAATCTGTTAAAATAGGAAAAGTAAAGACAGGACTAAATCAATTGTTGCTTGCAGTCTCTTGGTTTTACTACTGAAAGAAAGCATGATATCACCACTAACTGATAGCGCTGTCCTGCATTTAGGCTGCTCCACCTAGTGGCTGTATCAAATAATGCAGTTTACTAGGCTTTTCCTTTAGGTTCAAGGAGGACTTGACGTGTTCCTATTTTAAAGGTACAGGTAAGTAAAAAAAATAAAGTGTCCATACTTTTTCATGTATGAATTCAAATTCATTGACAAAAGAACATTGTGTCACTTCCCTTATTTAAAATTCACCATACCGTTGATCTCACCTGCTGTTAAAATCTATTTCTGTCCATTGTACTATGTATGTTATGACATATATTTACAGTGCAGTAAGTATGAAGACAATGAGGCCTCCTGGAACACACTGTGTATTGAGCGTTGAATGAGAGGAATGAGCCCTAGGTTAATCTCCATGCTGAGGGTCTGACTGTGCTGTACCACTCATACAGCATGCTGGGGTTCTGCCCCAGACAGAACAGTGTTCTCCAAACAAGCCACCCTCACTACTGCTTGCAGCATGTGATATTCCCCTCCATTTACTCCTTAAACCCAACTATGCTGTGCTTTTTAAAGCTGTCTGAAGCAGGTACCATCTAACAGCATAGTTGTTACTCCCATAAAACTGGTGGTATTGCATTTATATTTCAGTAAGGAAATCCTGTCATCCTGTTTAAAAAAGAAAGGAAACAAATGGGTTGCAGTATTGTGGGATCAAGTTACAGTGCCTGTAGAAAGTCTAAATCCCCTTTCAAAATTTTCACCTTTTGTTGCCTTATAGCCTGGAATTAAAATGCATTAAAATAGTTTTTTTTTTTTTCATTAATCTGTACATCCTACCCCACAACTTCCAAGTGAAAAAAAATATTCTAGAAATATGTAGAAAATTAATTAAAAATAAAAAACTGAAGTAGCTTGGTTGGATAAGTGTCCACCCCCCTTGTAATAGCAATCCAAAATTAGCTCAGGTTTAACCAGTCACCTTCAAAATCACACACCAAGTTAAGTGGCCCCTCTACCAGTGTTAAATTGTAGCGATTCACATGATTTCAGGATTTAAAAAAAAATATCAGAGGCCTTCAATATTCCTTTGGAACACGTTTAAGACGATCATTAAGAAGTGGAAGGTGTATGGCACCACCAAGACCCTGCCTAGATCAGGCCGTCCCTCCAAACTGGATGAAAGAAGGAGACTGATCAGAGAGGCTACCAAGAGGCCAATGGCAACTTTGCGAGAGCTACAAAATTTTATGGTCAAGACTGGTCAAAGTGTGCATGTGATAACAATATTCCAAGCACTTCTCAAATCTGGCCTGTATTTTACTCAAGAAAGCCCGCCTTGAATCCTGTTTGAAGTATGCAAAAAAAACACACATTCTGTAGCCATGTGGCAAAAAGTTTAGTGGTCTGACAAAACTAAAATGGAACTTTTTGGCCTAAATGCAATGTGTTATGTTTGGCGCAAACCCAACACAGCACATCACCCAAAGAACACCATCCCTACTGTGAAGCATGGTGGTGACAGCATCATGTTATGGGGATGTTTCTCATCGGCAGGGACTGGGGCATTTGTCAGGATAGAATGGAAAATTAATGGAGCGAATTACAGAAAAGTCCTTGAGGAAAACCTTCTGCCCTCTGCAAGAAAACTGAAACTGGGACAGAAGTTCACCTTTAGCATGACAACGACCCAAAACACACATCCAAAGCTACATTGGAGTGGCTAAGGAACAAAAAGGTAAATGTCCTTGAGTGGCCCAGTCAGAGCTCCGACCTAAATCCAATCAAAAATTTGTGGCATTATTTGAAGATTGCTGTCCATCAATGCTCCCCAAGGAACTTGACAGAACTTGGACAGTTTTGTAAAGAAGAATGGTCAAATAGCCAAATCTATGTGTGCAAATTTGGTATCCCAATAGACTCACAGCTGTAATTGCTGCCAAAGGTGTTTCCACCAAGTATTAACTCAGGAGGGTGGAGACTTATCCAATTATGACCTTTCAGTTTTGTATTTTTAATATATAATTTCTTAATTATAATCTCAATAAAAACTTTTTCCCCCTTAATAGTGTGGAGTATGGTGTGTAGATAAGTGGGAAAAAAATCCTCATTTAAATGCATGAAACTCTGAGGCACTGACACAACAAAATGTGAAAAAAGTTCAAGGGGGTGTAGACTTTCTATAAGCACTGTACCTTTAGATATTGCAGCTTGGTAATAGTAGTGTACCCTGGCACTATTGTGTACTTGACTGTTTTGTTCCTATAACAAAAAATAATGAGTTTCATAAACAATGCAATGTAATTACAAATAATCACAATGTAATACTGTGGGGCATACCAAACAATTAATGTACTGTACAGTGCACATGTAACAAAAGGAGGGGGGGGGGGTTATAACTATTAGCAAATGTTTATGCAGCAGCCTCCACACTTGTCAAACCCTCTGGGCTATAAATATATTGTTCCAGTCTCCACTTACAGGTTTGCGTATCATCGTTGTCCTGTTTTATGTTTGCTGTGCTACATATGTTAAGATTGATAGTTATTTTGTATAAACCAGGGATAACACGCTGATTTGCATTTGCTACATTAATGAACAGCTAAAATGTCTGGTTTTACAGAATATACACCACTGCCACCTGTAGACATTACCCATACATTTGTTGGTTAGCAGTTCTTTGTAAATAATACTGATGGATGAGCAGTTTGCTATGTTGGCAGAATAAACAATAAATAAATTGACTTAGTTCAAATGTACAAACTGTGTTGCAGTGACAATACAAGAAATACACTTACTTACAAATACATTAAGAATAATTAAAGACAAAGCCCTATGGTGTAGTCCATAATCGTGGAGTGGCCCTTTAAATTATATGTGCATAGCACCTGATCATGTAAGTACCCACAACTGTGCACTTAGATTAGGCACATGATAATTTTGATATTTCCAGATCTTAACATGATAATGAACTACAAGCCTAACTACTACAACAGTTATCATGGGTGGAATAAATTACAATTCAGCGGATGTCAGAGAGCTACTGACCTCTGGAGGACAGTCTTAACTTCAGTTGCATATCTGATAAGAGTCACTTGTTAGCAATGCCAAATAAGATTATTTCTTTTGTTATAGCAACAGGCGGTTTTTGGAAGAAGATGTGGAAATTGTGTAATTTGTTGTAAGCCTTTTTACAAATTAAAATGCCTTCTGGTCCGAGTAATTTATCTGTCCCTCAGTTGTTAGAAATCCTGGTACCGTAAGAAACAGCAGTTCTTGTAATTGTTGTTAAAAACTTTAAGAAGTAGTAAATGTTTAAATTGTAGCAGTGTTGTGTTATTTATTTAATTTATGTATTTTTGTTTTGAGTGTATTTTAACCATTTGTGTTGTAAAATAGCGTTCCTGAATACTGGCAAACATGATAACAGAAACCACTATTCAATCTTATGTTGAACACTATAGTACAGTGTGTGGCAGGGCAGAGAGGGGGGTTTATGGCTGGCAGCCATCTTGGCTCAAGAGTGGCTAAAAAGCCTGGAGCCACATGGTGTAAATAAAGAGAAAGAATAAAAGTGTGTGAAGCAGTCTTCCATGTCTGGGTTGCTATTTTTGCTGCAGACCATCCTGACCACTAGGGAACTGCTCCACAAGTATGATACAGTATACTAACGACTAGGGCACTGCTCCACAAGTATGATACAGTATACTGTACTGTTGTGTTTTGGCCAATATGACTACAGCAGCAGTGTTCATCCTGGCGTCCTGTCTAAATTCAAATACCGGTAAAGTGGATATAATAAATACCCCCTCAGTCCCTGTGGCTCACCTGGTAAAGGCTCAGATGTGTGATGTGCAGCATGAGTCATATATCAGGTTCATGTCCTGGCTAAGTTGTTGGTCTTTGCTGTTAATCCTTTCATGTTGCTGATAGCTGTAGTTATGAATTTAAACGCTTGTTCAGTTTGTAATGTATTGGTGGTGTTGGTTTTAAATGGTAACATAGTATAAAACAAAAGCAACTAAATACCATTCTAATAACATTAATAAAAGCCTTAAACATTAGAAAGAGGACACAGTAGAAGTGTGAGATTTCATTACTGTATTTCCTTCAACCAATACAATAAGCTTTGGTCCAAATTTAAATAGTAATTCATGTTTAAATACAGTATGTACACCGTAACCACATATATGACTAATGACAGCAGCATCAATAATATACAGCTATGACCAAAAGTTTTCACCTAGAATTTTAGGATTGAGACATAATTAAAAAGAATCCTATAGAACAGAATTTGTGGTATTTTATTCAACATCATGTAATCAAAGAAACAACAATTTGTCAGTAAATGGAAAACTATAAATTGGAATGGAATTCAATATGTTAATGTAACATTATTCAGCAGGTTTCATTCAAATTGATGAAGCAAAATGTGTTAATTCTATAGGCTGATGCAAAAGTTTTGTCCATAGATGTAAATGTGTTATGTATGCATGAAACCGGATTATGCAGAACCATACCGATTAGAGGCAGGCAAGGCCTATAATATGCTAATAATTATGTGGTAATCTAGAAAAAAAACACACGCACAATTGTAAATTCACACAGAAACATTATTTTTTGTATTTAAAAAATGGTGGCACCAACCTTGAAGAAGAACACTGGATCTGGAACTGGACTGAAGCCATCACCTGATCTACGCCTGATCGCCACCTACAAATGCTATTACATTAAATTGCCGTGGAATAGCCTGACAAATATAAATACAGCTATCCTTCACAATTAAGTTTATATTATAGTTATTTTAAATAAATAGCAGTGTTGCTTGAGCGTTTAGAGCTTAAAGAGCTTATCTGAAAAGTTTTAAAATATTTATTTGAAGAAAATAAACCTTGTATGTAGAACGAATAGAGGTTGTAGTGCCCCATTAAACTACAATAACAAATCCCTGCCTCCATCAGCCCAGTGCTGGCAAATAATCCACCTTAAAAGTTGGACCGGAGCTAATTTACAACAATAAACATATTCTTGGTTAATTACCTTAGGATCCTGTCAGTAAACATCTGTGAAACAAATGTCCAAGGCCCTTAAAAAAGAGCCAACATAATCATAGAGGCCAGTTGTACAGTCCAGAGCAGAGCCTGCACCATGGCTCTGTTATTCCTGCTGTGTGCTTTACCTTTCCTGGCAGTGGTTACTGGTCAGCCCAACTTTATCCCAGACGAGCCCTGGGCCAACATGTACAGACAGGGCTTCAACTTCCAGTGCCCTCATGGGGAAGTCATTATGGCCATCAGGAGCTACTTCAGTAAGAAGGAGGGCTCATCCAGGCTGTGGACCTTCGCATTCCAGCCCACGCCATCTACCATGGGGGAACCAGCTGAGTGCTGGTGGGACGACATCAACCGTGGTGGGCAGGAGTGGTAAGGCATTCCTTTTGTCATGACATTGGTGGGTCTGCAGGCAGTGCTACTGCATGACTGGTCTAAAGATGCTTAATATTGTAAATTCTAAAAGGGTTAATCTTAAACAACTTTTGGTTATGTGTGGTATCGATTTCAGTCCAAATAAAATTAGAAGAAAACTTCTTTTAGGTAGTCATAAAAGTCAACTTTTTGTATAAAATGGTATTTGCAACATTGCTATAAATTGTACTGCATGTTAACACACTGTTTTTTTTATATTTACAACTTTAGGTACATCGAAGGGACTTACTGGAATGCTTTTATGACATAACTGCTTCTATCCTGTTTTCTAAAACATGTAATCAAATTGGTTAGATGCAGTCTTTAGATGTGCTGAGCTATCAGACTCTTGAACTAGAAGTTAAGTTACTATGTTGCTTAGGAGTGCAAACAAATAGTATAACTGGCTGGATCATGGATCTGAAATATTTGATTACCGTGGAAACACTGCTAGATATAAACTTATTTTGAAAGGATAACAGGTATCTGCAGGGCTCAGTTGAGAAGACTGTTTTAATGAATGGTAGAAGACATTTGCTAGAAGCAAAATCAACCTTTTGCTATAATACATCCAGTATTATTTTAGGTGGTGCAGAAAGCATATTTGTGATCAGTAAAAATGTGTATAAATATTAAAAACAATAAGTGCAGGAATAATTTTCATTTTATCATCATACTTTATAGTCATTTGTCTTTCAATAAATCTTTTTTTGGTCTGCTATTCTGTACATAAAATGTATCATTGAAAATGGATTTAGAATCAGTTGCACAACCTGGGAAACGTTTCATTCTTTTGGTGAGATTTAATTTGAAATGTCTTTAATAACAATTTAAAATACAAAGTGCTACAAAACAATTCCAGTCAATCCCTCCTAATAGGCATTCCTATCATTTTGTCAGTCTCACAATATGAAACACACACACATTATGCTAAAGGGGGATTTAATTTTTGAATGGTATTTTGTTTCAAACTTCTAGTGAAGAACATGTTCCCTTTCAATTCGAAGACAACCACCAGCAAACATTATGTATGGGATATGCCTGCCTATTGGATAAGTATCGCTGAGCTCTCTATACCAGAGCTGCCGATAGGCCCCTTCCTGGGTAGATGCACTTGGTCCTGCCCACCGAGGAAGCCATTTCTCTTTTTCCTTCTCAAGATGGTAAGGTAAGACCTCCATGTCTAGCTGAGCGTGTTGGTAGAAAAGAGCTTCTCGAGTCGAAATAAGTCTATTGTATTTCCCTTGCATTCGTACTGAAATCTGGCTCATCACTTTCCCGGAATCAACGACTTTGAAAAGACCAAACTGTTTGCATTTCAGTGGTCTCCTCTCTTGTGTGGTAGGCCACTCTTTGTTATCTGTCTGTCGGGTATGAGCGACAGCTTGTGCAGTCACCTGCGAGTTGTTGTCTGTTTCTTTTTTGAGAATACAAAGTTCCTCCACAATGCTAGGCCTTGCTGCATCCCCACTGTTGAGTGACTCTTCCAGCCATGCTCTCCTCCATGGGGATAGGGCTTGCCGCAACCCTGCTGTCAAGTAGACCTCACCGACTGCTTAGGGCTGCCCACCTCGGTGAGTCAGGCCTTGTAAACAAACAGTGTGCTCTCCCCTATCTGTGTATTCTACTGTGGTTTTTTTCTGTCTGTTTCAACTCTCCCACCGCTGTTTTGGCCCTTGTGTCCCTCTGGTACACGCTACACGCTGACCAGGTGTGTGACCATGCGTTAGGGTAGGCTTCACTACCGGGGTGCACGCATAGCCCTTGGTCTTTGATATCTTGGTGCACAAGGTGCTTATTGCATACAGGACATGGTGCCCAGCACTACAGCGTCAGCGCAGACACAGCGCCACACAGTACACAGTGCACATAGTGCTCTCGGTACTTGGTACGCACGGTGCACATAGTGCACGAGGTGCTTGGCCCACTGCTACAGCGCTAGTGTATGAATGCATGGTGGTGCACGGTACTCGGTGCGCACAGTGATCGGTACACACTGTGCACACGGTACTTAGTGCCCACTGCTACAGAGCTAGTGCAAGTGTGCACCTTGTGCTCTCCTGATTGCCTACTGCAGCCACTCGAGCCTGTGTATCCACCCTGGTGTATACTATGCTCTTCTCCGGGTTGTGTTGACTACATGCAGATAAGGCTAGGCACCACTCAGTGCTTCGACACCCTCGGTGCTGAGATGCTCCATGCCTCAGTGCTTAGCGCCACAGCATGTCAGTAACACCTGCACTCAGTGCCCCGATTCTTCAGTATACCAGTATTGTATTCTACCTCACTCAGTGTCCTCTGTGCTTCTACCTCCTCTGACCATCCCTTTGGACCAGCGGCTGAGGAATTGCTGCAGGGCTCTCAATGAGAACGCCTTGCATCTCGGCAGGTAGAGAACGAGACGCCGGCATCCATCGTACTTGCCACGCTGTCTGGCAGGGTGAATGGTTAATCACACTAGATTCCACGTTCCTATTCATCCTTTCAAGGGAGTGTCTTTGAGTTTTCCGTGCTGTGATTCTGCCTCTTATCCCCCGCACATTTTCAAAGTGCATGTATGCCATCCTAGCTCCCTTGCGGCTGCAAGTGATCAGGGTGATGAACTACCTGGAAAACTGGTTGATCTGTCGAAGTCGCAGGAAGGAGCAGTGACCAACATAACGATGCCAGAGCCAATTACTACCGGTATAAAGTATGGTCTACTTGAGTATCCGGCTGGATTCCCTTACGATGCAAGCCTACCTGTCAGACTTGCCATTCGCAACTGCCTGGCCCTGTTCAACAAGGGTTCACAGTACAATTGGTGTTGTGTTAAAAAGTATTGGGTCTGATGGCCACGGCTTCATCATCCACCCAACTAGGATTACTCCACGTGGGCCTGATCTAAGTGTGGCTCAGTGCCTTTCGGCTGCACCCCAAGTGCGACAGCCACTGTCAGCTGACCACGTCTCATCTATGCTGGGAAGCTCTATGCTGGTGGAAGCAAGCCTCTCACCTGAGCGAAGGCGTAAGGATGGGAGTGATACATAACCGTCAGTTGTTGATGACAGATGCATCCAACTCTGGTTGGGAGCGGTCTGGGCAGGCAGAGGAGTTCGCAAACCCTGGTTGGATAGCTGGACATCTCTGCACAATAAATTCATCTCCTGACCTTCATCGAGAAGGTCAGGCGTGACAAGGAAACAGTTCTTCTGGTGGCCCCTAGATGGCAGAGGAGATTGGTTTTTAAAGCTTCTGCGTGTGGATCTCCTCAGTGAGGCGCAAGGCACCCTTTCTCACCCAGGACCAGGCAGACTCCAACTGTGGGTCTGGCCCCTGTCCCCCTTAGGGCTCTCAGACGCAGATACTGCAGAATGCTAGGGTTGCCTCCACAGGGGCGTTACATGCCATATGTGGAAGCATTTTCAAAATTGATGCATGACCCCAATTATTGCCCTATAGTAACTAATTAGCAGTTTCTGGAAGATCTGTTAGAGGCGGGTCTATCCACCTCTACGTTGAAAGTGTACCTAGCAGCCATATCTGCATGCAATATCCCCATTGACTCAGTGTCCCAGGCGCTTATATACTAGTGACCCATTTTTTGAAGGGTGCTCAGTGGTTACGCCCTATCAGGAGAGCCGTTCTCCCTGAATGGAGCCTTGATGTACTGGAGGCTCTCACGAAGACCCCTTTTGAGCCAATACACTCCATAGAGTTGAAACATCTGTCTATGAAGACATCATTCCTCTTGGCTACCACCTTGGCAAAGCAGGTCAGTTGTTGGTGCACAGCTCCTGTATGCGTATTTGGGACGATGGCAGCAGGGTGCCACGGCATACAAACCCTGCTTTCTTCCCCAAGGCGATTACAGCCTTCCACATGAATTGGAGTCTTTCCATCCACCTCCGTTTGCTGCAGAGGAGGATCGGAGATTGAATTTCCTCTGCCCAATGCGGGCATTGAGGTGTTATGTGGATAAGACCAGAGCTCTGCGTCAAACTGACCAGCTCTTTGTCATGCCACCTGACATAAAAGGAGGCCTCTGCTTTCCATTGAGAGGAGGGAGCTGAGGAAGCAGGTTGGTGGTTTTTCTAAATCCAGCGAAGGCATTGCCCAGCCTGGAAATCTTTATTTTTGTAAGTTTTGCTTTTTGTGTCTTTCTTTTTGTGTTTAAACATCTTTATTTTTGCCCTTGTGCCTTTTTATTTTGTGTTTATTTATAATAAGAGCGTTATTTTTTTAAACTGCAGTCTGTCTCTGGGCCTCTATCCACTTGCCAGCCTGTCACAAGGACTTTAGGGGATTGTTTTATAAAATGGTATTTAATTTTATGCTTGGATTATACTTATTTTTTCTTGTTGTCAAGTAAAGGTGAACTTAGTGTCCAGACAGAACAGCTACATTTTGATGATGGGGTTCCCTCATAAGAATCCAAAGTTTGCATTTTTTTGATTTTGTGCAAAAATACAACTTCTATTGCAGGTACATGCAATGATTTTCAATGGCAGCATGAGACCTATGGTAAATGTGTCACTGGTAGAATAGTATCAATAGTATGCAGTACTTTAATTTTTAACCAAATTGCATAAAAAATAAACCTGTAACAGTGATTTAGACATGAAAATTCTGGGTTCATGCAGTGAGAAGGCTTTTGATTACAAGTACAGCAATAATGCACACATTATTCACACTGGCCCTTATGAGATGTAAACCCCTGCTAAGATTCAGAACTCCACTACATCTTATCCTGTGTACATGTGTTCTGGCTACAATACCTCTTTGATTTTTTTTGTGTCACTATTTTGTTGTTTTGTGTGCCACAACTCAACTGATTTCATGGAGATGTAGCGCGATGTCACTGCATCCATTTCCATTATAAACCAAACAACTTGTTTTGCCAAGCAGACTGAATAACAAAAATGAGAAATGCATGAAAGTAATAAGTGCTGACGATGTATAAAATGCCAAAAATCACCAGTAGTCTTTACCACTTGTTTTTGTTTTGTCACTTGGTACTTTTTTTTTTTTTTTAAATTCTCTATAAAATTAGAATATACTGAATTTAATCTCCAGGATAAAGTCCTTAGTGTCTAGGATAATTCATTGGCTGAGAGCATGACAATTATCAGTTATGAACATTTAACGTTTCAGATGTTTCTTCATTTTGTGGAATGTTGTTTGTTGCATTGATATTTATTGAACCTAAGAGAATAGCTGGCAACATTAACACCTGCAAAAAGCATATATAAAAAGGAAGGAATTTTTGGAATTTGTTAAACTGGGTCATCTCCACAACAAGCACCACTACATTATTTTGCAGGCAACTCACTTGTATTTTAAACACACTTGTTGCTATGGTGAATCAATAGACTTCTTTCCACCCAATCAAAACAGAGGAAGCAACAAGACAAGTGACTGAACTGTGGTGCTCTCTTTTGCTACCCTACACATATGAACCTGAGACACTCATTTCTAAAACAAAAGTATTTGCCTCTTATGTCGCATAAACATAGAAAGCTTATTGAGATTTAAATGGAGTATAAAATACTAATTATGTTGATATACTTTCACTGCTACTTTATAATTAAAGGGTGTTTGAATATATAAACCGTATTTTTATCTAAACAATGCCATAACATCTTATTCTATTGAGTTCTGTCTGTAAAAATATTTAAAATGCCAGGGCGAGTACTGGTTTCATGATTTAAACAACAGCTGGAAGAAGAGTTACCAACTTTAAGATCAATTTTATAGACCCCAAAGGAGTAGTAATTTATATTAGTGTGAGCAACTGTTCATTCTGATGAAAACCTTTCTAGATTGTTTTTCTTTTAATTTAGGATTTCCAACTTTTTCAAGTACAAAGCTAAAAAGAAAAGGGATGTAAAAGCGTTGGTTGAATTTCTTTTAAGTGATGAAGACATTTGGCAGTTAAGATGATAGACGTTAAACACACATTAAAGCTTTAGCTGTTTAACCTGTTATCAATCATTTCGTTTTAAATCAGTAGTGGAGGAATTCACACATAGATCCAGCTCTGGGCTGTGAGCCATGATTTAACAAGTACGTGTTGGTGGTGCCCATAGTCAGAGCTTTAAAACTGAGCTACTAACGCTGGTCCATTCTGGTTTCTAAACTATTTAAGTTATTTCCACCCACCACTGTTTCAAAGTACAGCACATAATGGCCTACACTACTGGTGCAGTTTATGGTCATGCTAGCAGGAGCCCAATTTAAACTAATCCCTTTCATTATCTTCTTTGGGTTCAATCATTACAATTACAGCCCCTTTCAGTTGCTTTTTTTTTTTTTTTTTTTTTAAAAAAACCAAGCTGTGTTCAGCAACTAAAGGGTAATATTTCTAGTGTGCTGTATAAACCTGAAATACAGTATGCAGTTGTCTTTCTGCAAATCAGGTCATGTGACCTACTGCAAAGGAGTTGATTATATACTAAAAATAAACACATTTTCCTTGGTTTAGCTACAATATGGTAAAAAAAAAAAGAAGTAAAGAAAAGGGATTTAAAAACCTTGGTCATCGTGTAAGAAAGATTGGGAGATGTTTTAATTGAGGGAGCAGCAGACAGAGAAACGTTCTCTCCCTAATGACACGGTGACACCTGAAAAATTATGTTCCCCAGGCTGGGAATCAACTGATTTACATACAAGTAGATGTTAGGTGCAGTATTTTGAATGTAACACTTAAAAACTTAATGTCAGCTCAATCATACATTTATTATTTTCATTTCCAATGTGTGAACAATATGTATCATTACACAATTAAATACGGTGACTGTATGTCACAATGTCTATATATTCACTTGGGGGTCCTCAGTCAGGATGCCAAGAAAGCTTAGGGTCCCCTATTCCAGGCAGTTCTGTGGAAAATGTTTTACCTTTGACTATTTTCTCTAATCCAGACCTTATGTTTTCACAAGCTATTTACTATTCTGGGAGTCCAGCTACTGTCTGCTATTGAAGGACCGAACCCATAAATAGTGTATCCAAGCATTTCTTCTTTTTTTAATCTATAATCAGAGGCATGCTTATTCTCAGTCCTGTGGTACATCTCCTGTACGATGACTGCCTTTTCAAATGCAAAAACAGGACATCTACCACTTTTGTAAGTGTATCTGTGTGAGTGTGTGTGTGTGTGTGTGGGGGGGGGGGGGGGGGGGGGGGGGGGGGGGTATTATGTATTTACATATTTAATAACAGTATTTCAAAATTAAATATAAACTTGGAATGCTTCTTAATATCGCTTTAACCCCAGTTTCTGATTCTAAAATATTTTCTATACAATGTATAGAAGAAGAAGAAGAAAAAAAAAAACACTTGTTGAATCATTTGCACTTTTCCTAGTCCACATGTACAGCCTTACACCCTAACCCATTATTACTCTCTGGATTTGCACAGGTGCTTAAATTTTTCCTGGGGTGGAGTAGGCCTAGCTGTGGGTCCTTCCTTTACCGACGTATCAGTGTCACTTCAACTTTTATAGTCAGCCATTTAGCATAAACAAAGAAAACACTGAAATTAAAATATTCTACGAATTGCAAGGGATATTTAGGGACTGTCCTGTCCAATTAGGGACAGGTGGTCACTCTGATCTCCTGTCCAATTGTATTATGAACGGGTGATTTTTACACCTGACTCGTAGCTGACACTAGAGTAAAATGGAAAAATGATATCTCTTTCACTGCTCTGCTGTAATTTCAGACAGTGTGCACTGACCTTGAGCCTTGTGGCAGAATGAAAAATAACATTTTAGCTGTTGCTCCTTTGAGTGCAAGGCTAGATACACAGCCAGCTTCAGAAAGGTCACAATGCACTGAGCACAAGGCCAGGCAAAATGAAAACAACTGTTGAAGACCCCAAATACCTTTTATTTTATTTTGATAAATTAAAAAAAAAAAAAAACATATTCAGATATTTATCATTTATTAAGTGCCTTTTATAATCTTTTTAAATAATGTTGTTGATACATGTTAGTAGGATCCACAACTTTGGCACTAACCAGAAATGCTCTCTGTCCATTCAACTGCAAATGGATGCCATTGTTCAAACCCAGGGACATCAAAGGCAAGACAGGTCACTTCACAAATCATTGCAACACAGCCAGAGGAACATGCAGTACTAGTATTGCTCATTCTCTACAAAGTTAGACTTGCTTGTCAAACACAAAAACAAAGCTTTGGTTTGAATGCAGCTTAAGCATTACAAAACTGCAACACAACTTTTATAAAGAGAGCAAACAACTGTCAGCATTATGAATTCAATGCCAATGCCCCTCACCTTTCATGACTGAGCACTAGAATCACAATATCCAGAGGCATCCGGATTACATGGTTCAGATTCCGAGTGTTCACTTCTGCATAATGCACAGCCCCAGGGCAACTAAAGTTAATAAAATAATGAAAATACAAGGGGGATCCTGAGTGGTGCACCAGGTAAAGGCACGACTCGTGGAGGGCAGGATGCATCCCATAGCCTGAACATCACCAGTTCAAGTCCAGGCTATTCCATTGCCAACTGTGGATGGGAGTTCCCAGAGGGCAGTGCACAATTGGCTGAGCACTGCCCGAAGGGGAGGGAGGTGTTAGGTCAGCCAAAGTGTCCTCAGCTCACCAGCAACCCCTGTAGTCTGTCCAGACACCTGCAGGCTTGCCTATAAGCTGCCTGGAGCTGCTGTTGTCCTCCAAGTTGGCTGCACAGTGAGTTCACAGTGTGAAAAGAAGCAGTTGGCTGACGGCACACAATTCAGAGGACAACATGTGTTCATCTTCACCCTCCCGAGTCAGTGCAGGGGTGGTAGCAGTGAGCCAAGCTTAAAAAAAATAAGTGGGTTTGGCAGAGCAAAGCTCTGCCCTTTTTAAATTGGCAAGGATGGGGTTAATTTCCCCTACCTGCCTGGGTTTATTATGTTCAGGTGGCTGGGGTTGATTAGTTGATTAGGTTAATTAACAATCAATCAGCACCCAGCCACCTGACATAAAAGGAGGCCTCTGCTTCTCATTTGGGAGGAGGGAGCTGAGGAAGTAGGTTGGTGCTTTGTTTGTATGTTTGAATCCAGTGAAGGCATTGCTCAGCCTGAAAATTGTTATTTTTGTTTTTTTGTCTTGCTTTATTTGTGTTTAAATCCCTTTGTTTTGGCCCTTGTGCCCTTTCATTGTTGTGTTTATTTATAATAAAATAGTATTTTTTTTTTTTTTTTTTAACTACAGACTGTCTCTGGGCCTCTATCCACTCGCCAGCCTGCCACAGTGGGTGTTCTAAACTGGGAGATAACAAAAAATAATAATTGGCGATGACTACATTTTAAATATACTCTCTGTCAAAACTATTACTATTATTTTTTTCTTTATATTAGGGATGGCATTTATTGGTGAAATTTCAATTTGCAGAATTATAATATTATGTGAGCAATGCAGCTGATACAAATAAATAACAGAACAGCAGTGTTGTGGAAACCCTTAATCCTCCTTGATTCAAGTGTCAGCAGAAAAAGAAGAACGGTCTCACTAGCAGGAAGGATCATGTAGCTCCTGGTTTGAGTTCAAACAAGTCTGTTGAAGCATTATGCTATTTAGGTAAGTCAGTCTTCTTTCACCGTACGTTTGCAATGGTCAGCAGGCTCCATCTATTGTGTCTTACTAGAGACTGGAATTTTGTTTTCTGTTGAAGGATGTTCTGGTTACACAGGCACACACTACCATGTATCTTGTGAAACTTTGTATCTGTCTTCCCATTGTTGCTTAATGTTTGCACACAAGACTCATACCAATTATAGGTCCAGTGAATCGCATGATTCTATAAATGTGCATACATGATGGAATGAGGACTTTCTAATGTGCATGCTTTAGTTTTTGTGGACCATTTTTATTGCTTGTCCTATATGTTCTTATTACTTGGAGAAAAGCATAAAAAAATTGTTACTTCAGAAAACACTACAGTAGATTCAGTTGGCAAAAGCAAAATCAAATATACCATACTAACTGCATTCATTTTGTAAAATAGGGAGTTTTCCTGGGACGTGCATAGTTATACAAAGACAGTACAGAAAAGGGATACAAATATTACATTTTACTTATTAAACTAAATCAGCTCTTAAATAAAAGATGCAAAAAGTACATATTGATTTTGGTTGAACTGGCTAACAGACTACTGCATTGCAAAACATATCTTGTCAATATAGTTACTTATTTAGCAGACATCTTTATCCAAGGTGACTTGCAGAAACTAGGGTGTGTGAACTATGCATCAGCTACAGAGTCGCTTATAACAACTTCTCACTTGAAAGGCAGAGCACAAGAAGGTTAAGTGACTTGTTCAGGGACACGCAATGAGTGAGCTGGGCTTTGAACCAGGGACCTCCTTGTTACAAGCCCTTTTCTTTAACCACTGTACCACACAGCCTTCATGCAGACTGTGTTTTCCATTTTATGATTTTTGCGCCAAAGATTTATGTATTGAACACAATTTTTATGCACATTTTGATTTGTTGACACTTTGTTTAATTTGGTTTTCTTTTCTCATGCACTATTTTGTAGTTTAATTATTCAAGAACATTTTTTAAATTCCTCTTGGAGCGCTACACCTGTAGGTAATTAATCCAATTAGCACATTGTTAGCTCCTGTTGTAGAGACTGGAGGAGAGACCCGTGCCCCATCTGCTCTACCTGTAACTAATAGACACATAGAGCAGTGGAGGGCCTGAGAAAGACCCGAGAGAGACCCTGGGCAGAGCAGGGGAGAGAGAGCAAGCAGAGGAAAGCAACTTGGAGAAAGAAATGAGGCGCAGAGCATGGAATGAGAGAAAGGAGGGCAATCAAAATGAAGAGAAGGAAGCAAGAGGTCAAATCGGCCAAACAGCAACCACGCAGAAAGAGGAAAGGAGAAGCCACAGACAATAACTCATGCAGAGCAGACGTAGAGAACCAGATAGCACATGGTCAATTCAGACTGCTGGTGACTGGGTGTGGCGGTGACTGGACAGGCGTGTTCCACGGAATTAATTTCTGGTTATCTCAAATACCAGGGAACAGTGGGATAAGAATCTACTGCCCACTTCCTCTTCTCGCAAGAGTCACTGAGCACTCAGATAAATGAACAAAGACGGTCAGATTGAACTTTAATGACTTTGACCACAAATGTTGAGTGGTGAAAGAGAAACATAGATCTGGAAACACCCTTTGTATGATAATTAGAGCTGAGGGATACAGGGTTTGTCTGGGTGGGTGGCCTTTGTGGGTGAAGGGATATCAATTGGTGAATACTGGATACAGTGTTAATTATATGGATTATAATAAATTGTGGGAAGCGAGTCGCCACACATGTTGGTTGCCTTATGTTCCAGATGGTGGTACTAGAGGCATAAGTGTGTACCATAAATTACATTTGATATTTATTAATTAAATGGCTGAAATGGGTGGTCAACTGAATAACATTTTTTAAATGTATATGCTGTGTTCTCAATTCTGGCTGGTGGTGAACTTTAGGTGGTGTGGCTCCCCAGTGGAAGTATTATCAAACTTCTATAAGCCTTTTCTTTTTAATGAGTGCTAAGGTGCGAGTGCACGATTAAGAGGTATTTTGTTATTTTATTTCTAGTTCTCTGTACGGGTAACTCCTATGCTGGCATAGTCGGTATTGCTTTGATAAAGACTGGGACACACTCTTATTAGCAAAACTATGCAAGTTAATCAAAATCCTTTTAAATAAGGAAGGTTGTAACAACTTGAAACTGACCTTGTGTAACATGCTTGTACTTTAGTGTATGAACCTGCATGCCAAGAATTTGTGTTTGATCCAGGGTTCCAATTTGGATCCAAGCTGACTCTGCCCACTCTGGTTTGCATCACTTATTGTTCACCTTGTCTTGTGAATAACAGGCTTCCTCTGTTTTCATGCCCACTATGGAAACAGCATCTAAATGAATTCATTTGGAACATACAGTGCATACTGTAAGGTAACTGGTTAGGGATAAACTCTAAAATATTCTTACAGACTTCTTAAATTAGTTTTAATTGGATTTATTATGACTTTAGTATTCTACACACTTAAATTTTATGTACATTTATAATACTTTCATGCACTTTTAGAGATTTTGGCTTTCAAAGTTTTGATACTCAAAGACCCTATTGAATAATCAAATTGTGGTGGATTTTAGATCCACAGCATGAAAATGAGAATACTTGTTGCAGTAAGGACTGTTAGGTGATATTTGAGCTGCCCATTGAGAAAGCAGGTCCTATACTATCTATTCTTTTCTGTTTATTTTAGCTCATAATGAATCATTAGGAAAGAACCTGTCAGATAAGACTACTGACTTTCCATGATTGGCATTTGCTGATATTTACATTTCTCCCGCATTGTTTTTATCTGCTGGATAGTAGCGCCAGTTTATTTGCATTTTAATGTCTATTACGATATCTAAAACATTATGCACAAATGTTAACCCTTAATTGCATACCCTGACTTGCTTATTCTGTGTGGATCAATAAGGACTAACGTTTAACATTGTAGTTGGAAATGATGGGTGGTTGTGTAAAGTATACAACAGAGGATTATTGTAAGTTTTTGTGGTTTGTTCCTTCTTTGTAACTGTTTCTACAATGAGCAATCGCATAACTTAATCTATTTACTTAACTAAGAAAAGCTTTTGCATTCAATAGGCCATAACGGAACTTACAGTGAACTGTATGAATTGCAGGAACAAAAGACTTCATTTACTCACTGTGAACTCCTTTTGTTGGAATGTGTTGTGTGGGCTTTGCTAAAGCTAGAGCACAGGCGGAGGAGTTCTTATGATTCAAAGAGCATTTCTCAAGCATTTAGCAGTTTCTATGAATTCACTGGTTTCCAGGTCAGTCAGCCTAAAACATAAGCAAACTTGTTTTGTAAGCTGATGATATGAGATATTGTCTTCATTTGAATTATTGAAATTGCAGTTATTTCTACAGCAATAAGAATAGTTTCTTGATGCCCATATGTAACAGGGGTGGACTGCTCACACCACAGTCCAGTGTCTTAACAACTATACAAGAGAGCCAGGCATTTGTGGTTTTAGAGCTTTTAACCTCATCAGACAGGGGTCAGAAATCGAAACAGCAGAGTATCGCACAACACTGCTCATTCATTACACACATGGATAGACAGAGGACCTTAAAACATCAGTAAGACAGACAGGCCTTTAATCATAAACCATGGGTATACTCATAAGCACTGAACATCTTAATACAGTACTATATCCATCAAATGAGTACAAATGACTTGTGATATGGTTTACTGCAAATAAAACTAATATCTTAAAATACCTTTTTGGTACTGAGCTGTACATTTTATTCTGCTTTGCCAAAATTAATGGCATACTTCAAAAACAAATATCTTAGCTATGATGTTGTGTCTCATTGTTTTAGCACAGACTCAACAGCATCAGAAGCTAATAGATCCCAGGAGGTGTTCTTTGACTAAACTAATTGCTCTCAGCATGAGGTCAACCAACTGAGGTGAAAATCCACCCACATGCTTCCAGTTTATGAAAACAATTTCTCTCAAAGGATTAAACATGTGCCAAGTCTAGACATTTTCAAAGAAATGGATCACTTTACATATTCAAAACAACTGGCTTGTTCTGTGGTTGCTCTCTGCTTCGTTAAACAATAAACATATTACATAGTCATTTCTACTGTAACCTGTAAAGTGCTGCTTTCGGCTCATTATAGAACTTAAAAAAAAAAAAAAGCAAACTCCAGTGTAGTTGAGCATTGTGAAATCAAGGCAGAACATTCAATAGATATGGTGCAGTGTGATAATGATACATTTACCATGGTAAACTGTACAAGTTAGCTGGTATCTTCGGGTTAAGAGTTAATCGCGACTGGTAGATAATCTATTACTCTTTCATTATAAAGCTATAGTTACACCTGCTGTAAGATTTTTAAAACCAAAACTAAAAACAAACGGCATCAACATCATCCTCACTGTATTGTTTTTGTTATAATAGCTTACACCTGCCATTCATGATAAGGGCATTGCAAGTCGTGTGGAATTAAAGCTTGTCTGGTTGGCTAAGAGGAAGTCATTAACTGCCAGGAATCGACCAGTTTATGCTCAGTACAGTGTGTAGTGTAGTAACTTGTGTGCTTGCCAAAACATTTTGCATTCATTTTTAAGGCTGGTTTTCTGCACTGTGGTATGTACTGTACTTCTCAATACATTAAAATGTGTTGATTGTAGGTGACACTACAGTTTTCCGCTGAAAGCCTGAAATGCTGGCAGACGAGTGTCTGTCCTTCATTAATCACAGTAATGACTAATCAATAATTTCAGTTAATTTCCCCAGCAGTCAGATAGTGGGAAACAACACTGCACATGTGTGTAGAAAGAGAATATTAAATAACTTTTTTTTTTTTTTCTTTCAAGGTATCGGCTTTGCTCCAACAACGGCTTGGTAGCTGGTATCCAAAGCCAGTATTTCCCAGCAGTCCTGGATTGAGAATGGCAGTTTTACTGCTGTAGGTTCAGCCGAAGATGCCCTTATTCACCCACTTGAGTGTCAGCAATTATTTCCTCAGAGACCTCTGAAGGTTAAGATGGATATTTGCATGGAAAAAATGCATCGCACTTGCAGCTGAAATCCTATTTTTTTTAAGATAACATTTTGCTTTAGCGTTCAGTAAAATCATTAATAGTAGGAGGTAATGCATCTGAAAGAGAATTTGACTTTTTTTTTTAAAGTCTAATAGATTGGACTGGGCATTTTATATTTTAAGAACAGGAAGCATAACCTTTTTGCATGCTAAGAACACAATACTGTAGTATCTTTTTACAAACCATCCCCTATATTTAGAATGAGCTATTCTGCAGCATGTGCAGTTCTGTTTGTAATGAACAATGTGACCTTATTGGAAGAAAAATTTGCAATGCTAATGGTTGTGCCATTAACAAGGACAAAGGCAGCATTTAAGAAAGCACAATGAGTTTGATGTACCGCATACAGACTTATACAGGGCTGTAATCATTATTTGAACATATTGTCAGTCTTGGCTGTTTTTTTTTTTACATGTGATTTGACTGGGCTGTGGCAATGACAGTGTCTAATTCAACCGTGGGCAATTGAAATGAATGAAAGGGCCGCATGGGTGGACCAGACCCAACAACACACCCAAATGCCAGAAACTGCCAATTAAAAATACATAGATAAAGAAATAATCAGAAAAAACATTCCCTGACTAAAATATAAGCAATGATACCATTTCAACTGAATAACAAATATAATAGTAATAAATATGCAGATCCTACCATTAATGTGACTTTTGGGAGACCAATGTTTCCACCAGCTTTTTGAAAACTGCATAAGGCTGGTGCAAGCGCATAAAACGTCAGCAGAGAGATTTCCATCAGTCAGTCTGTTGCTAATTTTTCTCATTTCTTACACTGCCTTCACCACTTTTTGAAGCAGCTGCTATGTTTGACTCTTCGACACTCTTTTCACCTACTCTTGTCACAAATGTATCAATTTTAAACTCTCTTTGCTATCGGTAACCTAAACCTTCTTTTCCTAATTTAATTGCACTAAAGTATTGCACAAATTAAACTTACTAACAGCAACCATCTCCTAGCAACAGCCCTTGCAACAAACCGCCATGCGGCAGTCGTTCTCACAGTGAAACTTGAGAGCTACGGTTTTAAAGATAACAAATGATTTTCTAAAAATAAAATCTTCAATGATTAACCTTCTTACAAAATTGTTGCTTTTTGATTTCATAATTAATAAGAATTAATGTGTATTTATGTACTGTATTTCCTGCTGTCTGTTTGTGGTTGAATGCTGTGTTGTTCCAGCCCCGTTATGTTCTGCCATTGCTTACTTTTTGTGTGTGCTCCCGTACCATGTAACCCGCTGTTTGTCTTCCCTGGTCTGTTTCCCAATTGGTTGTTATCTGTCTGTCTTGATTGGTTGTTTGTCTGTGCCCATTGGTTCTGGTGTGCAGCTGTGGGCCAATGGGATGTGCGTCAGCTCCGGTTCCCTGTTTTGCATAAGGGGGTGGAGCTGAAGCTATAAGAAAGTGCTGCGACACCAAATTTGTTGTTTTTTCCAGGAAAGCAGTGAAGGCGTCAGAGAGCAGGTATAAATCGGTGCTGGAAGTAGTGTCCAGGAAGCAACAGCACTCCAGAAGGCAGTTCCAGGGCCCACCCTAGACAGCTGCCTCCGCATGCTCATGCTCAACCTCGGCGAGGGGCCTTGAGGTTGCAAGCATGCACCACTAGCTCTTGGGATATGTGGTCCTGATGTGTCACTCATATGCTGCTGTTTCTTCTCCCTCAGGACTGCTCTGCTATACTTTCCCATAAGTATGTTAGTGGTCGTCTTTGAATTCAAAGAGAACGTTAGGTTACTTACTGTAACCCTGGTTCCTTGAAAAAGAAGACCAACCAGTGAGGTCGCATTGGTCGCCCTCACGGGTTTGATGCAAAAGAGAAAGTGGAGGTGTTTATTGGCAGCTCTGATTTAAAATGCTCAGTGAATACCACCTACCTAAGGCAGGCAAATCCCATAAGTATGCTGGTGGTTGTCTTCTCTTTCAGGGAACCAAGGTTACGGTAAGAAATGTAGCATTTGCCACCACTGTTCTAATTGGCAGCATGGAAAAAAAGTATCTCTTTATTGATTTGATCAAATTTAATAAGATTTCAACTACAAATGAAAGCATCATTATTGCTTTTTATTATCTTGATTAAAGATACCATAATATAACAAGAATGACTAAATATCGAATAACAATATCAATTAAACATTTTCCTAAGAGAAAGAAATGACAGTAGGCTTTCACTTTGTGCAATACATGGCAATGGAAAATTGTTTTTGACACAGGCCAATTAAGGATATAATGTTCCCATAAATATTGAGTTTAGAATCAGATTTAGGAAGTGAATGCATTACTGCTTTCATGTCACTTCTATGTGAAACCTTTTCTGTCTGCATTCATTATAGATTACATTATGTTTTGTCATTTTAAGAGATCTATAGTTTAAAACTTGATAACAGAATTAACTTGGATAATTGTGTGATGCAATCGCTATCCCACCCCCAAGTTTCTTCCATCACTGTGCTATTGCCTTGCATTGACAGTTTATGGGAGATCAAAATATGTCCATACCGTTCTCTCGACAAAGTCGGATAATGTGGCTACAGAATAATAGCACCAAGTCAAAATTGTTAAACTAGTTTCCCAATTCCCAACATGCTGTTTGTCTAATACAGGTTCACACAGAATGTACCAGAGTGCTATTAAGAAGAAGGTGATATAGTTATTGAAAACTGTGGCTATTTCATAAGAGGTGCAAGCACTACTTTCAGTGCGGTGCACAGGTGAGTGTCTGCTATTCCTGTTCCTCATGGGTTATACATGGTTTTTATGGACAGTAATCGTTTGGGCATCTTCATTGAAATCATTTGACCCAAAAGGTTATTGCTTTTTGCTTCCAGATGCTGCTGCTCATAAAAAATACAACTTAAAGATGTTTTGTGGCCAGTCCATTATATATATATATATATATATATATATATATATATATATATATATATATATATATATATATATATATATATATATATTTTTTTTTTTTTTTTTTACACATTGATGAAGTTTAAATGTATTCTTACAGGTGGCTGAAATATTTTATTTTATGCATAGCAATGCTCCGTACAAGATCAGATTTATTTGAATAATTAGCTTTGATCGAAAGAGGTTTCAGACTTTTAAAAAGTTACATTGGATTAATGCACTTAACCGTCATAATGCTATTATGATATCCCGGAAACATGAAATAACTATAATGTATAACTTCTGGTAGCTTTCTTCCTGCATTTTACATTTGTTATTGTTTTGTTCTCGGGAAGTTTAGAGCACAATATTCTATGATGCAATGCTTTTACAACACTAATCTGGGCTAATTTACATTAAAAATACAGTGAGACTTACAGGGTTATTCCATTAGGATAAAGCAAGAAATTGAGAAATAATTGCTGTTGTGCACATGATCAAGAAAGTACTCGCTGTTCTGCCTGATGTAGTCTTTTCAGTTGTTACCTTGTATGCCTGAGATGAAGTAACTATATAGATAAATCTGCATGATACATGATGCTCCCAACCTTGGGGGTTCCAGGTCACTCAAAAGGGGCAAGTGTATTATGAGGTAGAATGTACAATACAATGTACAATGTTACCTGCTGCTCGTCTCACATTATTCTAAATTAGAGACTGTTCAATCCTCAGTCACCTAGAAGATCCATACAGCAGATTACACCCCACAAACTACCTGAAGTTACAGAGGCTCCATTAAACTGACATGGCTTTCTAAACATTTTGGATTTGGCTGTTGAAACATTGTTTCCATGATTGAGCACCCCTGACCTGTTACCTGTTTCCTCAACAACGACATTTGACATTCTGTACGGTATATGGTTACTGCTTTTATGAATTGGGTTTTTCCTTTTAAAAAGGCATTTCAAAAAATAAACATGAACATTATCTTTGCATTTTTGTGTTATTTATTTGTCCATTCAGAGATCGCCAGTGGAAGGACGTTGTGTGCCGAATGACAGACTTTGACTGCGATTTTAAAAACCTTTAGAAGGAAGCCATGAACCCAACCCATTGTGTGTTATCAAAGGATGGCCTATCAATCTCTGTTGAGAATGCCCATAGCAGTTATCTGCTACAATACTTGTGCAACAAAAACATATTTCAATAGAAATGCCATATCCTACTAAATGGTAGTATTCAAATTCTGACAGCTTTTTAATGGATTTATTTCAATAATTTGTCTAATTTTTTTACAACGTATTATTAACTTCTTTCTTGTATAAATACATTTGGTTTAATCTTATAACTTGTAGTTAATTTGTATAAAATAAAATATTTCTTTACTCTCGACTACTAAGGAAACTGAACTCTATACTTTTCTTAATTTGTATTTGTAAGCCACTGCAAGGACCTTTTTGCCCATCACTGTGCACTCCAAAGCATATGTCAAAAGTAAGTGTACCTAACTCAACACTTTGATTTACTATAACTAGCCCTGGCCACTGCTCTATTGACATTACTGTTCTAATACATTCTACTGGCTTCAATGTTTAAGTAATACAGATATATTATTATTCTGATAATGTTTAATGGCTTGAGGTTTTTTATTATTTTGGAAGCATGTTTAAATGTACTGTAGACTGATTTCCTTTGCTGCTGCTTGCAACGTTTCTTGTCTGCTTGTGTAGAGTCTCATTTGCTGTGAGTGGACACACACGGTGGGTGACGCTTAACATTTGGATCAGCAAGGTTCCTGGATTGTCAGAGGGATGGACAGAACCCTTAAACTCCAATGCACACTGTGTCAAACTTTTTTTTTTTTTTTTTATAAAATGATTTGGAAAAGTTCTAAATCCAGATTGTCTGCTAGAATTCCAAATGCATATGTTTAAAAGAGTACAAGTAAAGGTTTGGATCTCGTGTCATTCCAATTGGGAAAATCAGTTCTAATTCCAAAATGAGCCATTTTATATTCTATAGAGCCATACTTACTGAACCTTGGCTCCATAGTGTAGGCTGGCATAGGAAAACTATTTTTGTGTTGAATGTTTCAAATTGTATGTCTCCAATCTTTTACTTTATTTTGTTAGAGGTTGAGTAACAGAAAACAAATGTAAAAAACTAATTATAGACAGTTATATAAATTGCTAATTCAACTATCACTTAAATTTGATATTATAAAAATGCTACAGAAACAGTATCATCAGTGCCATGCATATTGTAGTTCGACCCAAGATTTATATTTTTACTTATATTTAGGGATTGTTAAAAAGGGAAATCTGGACAGAAATTATTGTTGGCCTTACCAAGTCTTTAATCCAACATTGAAGGCCATCCCAAATATTTGCACAGCCACCTTTAAAACCCATTCAACCTCAAACTGTTAGAACTAAAAAGTACCCATTCACAGCTGTACATCTACCAGTTTAGAGGTTGGAGACTGTTGGGCTTGAGTCACCAGGGAACAATGAGTTTGCTCTTAATTTAGGGAGTTTATACAGAGGTGTGAAAACTGTTACAGCCAAGTAGCAGAAACAATACATAGATTCTATAAGGGCATTCAGACAATATTCTCACATACAGCGTGTTACTGTACCTGACTAGCTGTGGCTTGAGTTACCAACTTAATAAGGAGGGTGTAATCTGTGTAACACTATGTCTAAGATAATAAATCTATAAACTTTTAATGACTCTATTGCCTTGACCTGAAAGCATTAGCACACCTTCAATGGCAATAACTATAGGAATAGAACATGAGCTTTGTGCTTTCAAACACACAAGAGTGAGTGCAGTACATTGTAATCTTAAGATTGGCACTTTGAGACATATTTAAGTGCTGCCTTGTTAAATCGTGACCTTTTTAAATTCATTTTATGAGTTTTGGAAGGATTATGGCAGTAACAAACATGTCCTATTAAAAATAATAATGAAAACCGGTACTACAAGTTGATTTGCGTATGGAAAAAGCAGGCTATACTAAACACTAATTAGGGATTAGTCTGGGACTGGAAAAAATGGTTATGCTGCCCCTGCTTTAATTCCTCATTATGAAGAGATTAAGTGATTAGCCATCATACTTTGTTACACTGACCTTGTTTTTCTGGGTCTCATCATTCATCTCTATATTACTACTGCTTATGCATGTAACGGAACACACATTCCTAGTACTTGTAGTATTTTGGTAGCATTCAAGTATGAGATTTCATTTTCACTACAATGCCAATGTTCTTAAAGACACCAGACCTCCGTTATCTTGTAAATACAGTATATACACTGAGCTTCCTTGAAAGCTGTCATTGATTTCGATAGCCCATCGTGTCCCTGTAGAAGTTCCCAAGGGGGTAGTGTAGGTCAATTCCCCCAGACAGGGTCCATCCTTTGGTCCACCAGACAGATTTCCAGGCCCCCCTCAGTGCTTCGGGAATCAGGAGTTCAAAATTTTTCCCAAAGTTATTCCACATTTTAGTTTACTCACAGTTCTGTATTAACTTTAAGAATAAGTTAATATAACAATTAAGTGAAATTTAAAGTGATTTACTTGTTAGAAAGTATGAAGTTATTTGTATTAACCATTTACATGTATAGCTCAGACAAGACTGCCATCTGCGTGGGGAAGAACCAAGCAAGGTGTTTGGTTGTCTATTTGGTTAACAAACAGATGACTACAAGAGCTTCTCATTTATTTTTTTAAAAAACTCCAGTTATAAAATCTTGACTGGCACCAAGTACAGTCACAAAAACACAGTGCTGTCATTTTTATAAGGCAGTTTTACATAACAGAGTTTGTGGCTTTGCAGATGGTGAAACAAATGCATTAGTTAAAGCTTGTTAATGTGATCAAAGGCTTCACTAGTGGAGGTATTTTGAACAGTATTGTTCCATCTGACCTGGGAGTTCAAAGAGCAAAGGAACACATTCACACTGAAACTTGTTCACAGTGTCTTTGAGGAAGACAGAGCAGTGGTGAAAGTCTATGTATGGATTTCTTAGGAATACATTTCAGTTGAAATTTTACATCCTGCCAACTCACTCTTGGCAGAATTAAACTGCAAATCCAGAGGGGCCCCTTTAGGAAATTATTCCCCTAAACTTCAATTATAGACTAGTGTATGGGTAAGCGACCACAAACTACTTTACACAAGCTTTACACACTGAAGCAAGCGTCACCAGACCCTTTATCAAATGGGTTTGCTGTGTTGTATTTAAAACAGTTTAAGATACAGTAATTGTAGAAAATACACGTGGAAACACCACATACACACAAGCCGGGGCGAACAGCCTACAATACAACTTATAATAGTTACTGTCATGTATGTTTCTAAGTGTTTCTAATTCAGAGAATTCAAGAGAAATACACTCTCGACATGATTAGCCAGGTAGCCACCAAACACTAATTAATATATTAATTCAATCTAAATAAAAAAAACATTTGTGGTTTAAATATTAAGAATGTTCTGCCATTGTCTTTGATATTCTAAGTGTAAGCCATATACTGCAAAGTTATAAGTGTAGTTATTACTAATACATTCTGATGGGGACATGGCATATCAAGACATGCATGTAGGTGTTATTTCAATGGATAAAAAGCACAGATTTTGTAAAAGCTGATTGGATTAAAAAAGGGGTCCATAATCCTCTAAAACCTGCCTGAGAGCTCATCACAAGAAGCTGGAAGTAATTTCGAGCCCTACGCTCAGCAAAAGTAGTTTTATTGATTAATGGACATCGTCCACAACTCTTAAATGTACACCAGCACACACATTCAAATTGACCCTTATCCTCAGGCTGTCAAAGTGTGGGGATGACCCCATTAAGGGTCACAGAAAAATGACAGGGTAGTTACAAGCCAATCAGAGGGGTGTCACGCCTGACTGAAATCACTTCAAAGGAGAACACCTGCCCAACTAGAAAGACTGACTAAATGAATTACTTTACAAGAAAAACCAATTAAAGGTAGACAATTACATTCGTCCAACCTTTTCAATTTTAACTTCAAAGGGACTGAGCAAAAATTGAGACAATAAGTATAATTGATTTTATCAGGAGTCCTCCAATAACCTGGCAAAATAAGAAATAAAATACAGTATAAGTCATATTCCACTTGAACCTGCTAGCAGCAAATACACTTAGAATTTCACTGAGAGTGTAAATCTCACACTCTGAAAGTCCATGATGAAGCATTTTAAATGTTTAAACTGCAACAGGTTCTATAAAAACAGATTAAGTACACTAATATCAGGTTATATTTCTATTTCTATATTTCTATATTTTCTATATTTTCTATATTTCTGTCAGGTCTATTTTTTAATTTAGATATAATGACTTATAATACGTTGATAAGTGTTTTGTGTCCTCTAATCAATTTGAGAGTGCACTCGTTGTATGAAAAACCGACATAGCGCAGAGTGTGTGAGAAATACACTCTCACCTTGATTAGAGATAGCCACCAAACACTTGTAAATGTACAAAAGAAGTCTCAAAACAAATAATGTTTATTTTCAATAAACGTATATGCTATCCACTATGTTGCACACTTGAATAATTAAAATCGTAAGAAAGCTGTAAACATGCATATTGCAGTGCTTTCTAGCCTATATATCAGAACATTAAATATTGGACATCAACTTACCTGCACGGAAACTTTCTAAAATTAGATTTCCCAAAGTGATATTAGGTTGGTTGGAAATCAATTTTATGTCTGATAAATGTTACCTAATAATCTAAATTATTTTATCAGCAGTTAGTCCCCATTGACTCTTATTATATTCTGGCTGTGGCATTCTATATGGTTATAAAAATAAAAATAAAATAAAATTTGCCAGTTTCCACACCAGCTGTCAGGAAAATCTGAAAATCATGCACATCTTCTGGCCACAGACAATCTCCAACCACAGCCATCTCAAACTAACTAAGCATGAAGACATATAAGGACCATCCTTACCAAAAGGACATGGACGAGATTGGCCATGTCCTTCGCAAAGATGACAGTGACATCACAAAGGTAGCCTTGAGTTGGTATCCTAAAGGCAAAAGAACGATAAGGCATCCAAAGATTAATTGGAGAAGGACGGTGAAAGCACAACTCAAGCAACTCCATTGAGCTGTGGCACAGCAGAAAGCCAGGCAAAGGAACGTCAGTGTTGAAGAACTCTTGTCCTTGCCTTATGTGCCAGAAGGTACGAAGAGGGTAAGTAAGTAAGTAAGTAAGTAATATAACTTTGTGAAGGAGGTGTAATGTATTTACATTGTGTCAGTGAGTTAATGAGCTAATTAAAGCTGGATCAGTTAATATTCTTTCAGTACTTGTGCTATGTGCATGGATTTTTCCTTGGAATAATGCATTGGGAATCTGTGCAGTAAAGACCTCACAAAACATGTTTCAGTGTTGTATTTATTGTCATAAATAATTAACATACATGACAAATTTGGCGATGAGGATGGGATCCTCAGAATTACAGAATGTCTTTTACAGAACCTTTTTTCTCCAAAGCCACTAGTGATTGTCAGCATCATTTGGATTACACCACACGTAGAAGGGGTTTAACTTACAATGGAGCTGGATACCTGATCTGCTGTGTCACTCATCTCCTGTAGAGAATACATGGAATTGTTTCCAACTTTTAAATTACCACCAATGCCAGTACTACTCAGAACATATACAGGTGAAAAGATTTCCCCTAAAGGTGTGACCCCTATTAATGTTACATAAAACAATACCAGGTACAAATTATTAAGAGCGGTGGACCAGCATTGTTTGGCCATAAATGACTGAGAAGGATTCAGCTAGATTGGCAAAAAATTAAAGCCCTAAGTGTCTTCCTAGCCTATCAACAACCCCCAAAATGAAAAGCTGTCTGAAGAGTTATGTGAAATGCTAAATCAGTCAGCAGACTTTTTTTTTTCAGGAAGACTAGGCACTTTAAAACACTTGAAGGCAAACATTGTGCTTGGTGATTATGTCCTTCCAGAATTCCTCACAAAGCATGACCTCTGCAGTACAATATGTGTGTCCAAAAGTAGAGTCTGAATTGAAGCTCCTAGAAGAATCTGACATCTTGACAAAGGTGGACTGGTGTGAATGGGCGACACCAATAGTTCCAGTAATGAAGAAAAATCCCAACATATGCATTTGTGGTGATTTTAAAGTGGTTGTGTACCCTGTGCTAGGTGCTGCTCAGTATCCACTGCCACGCATTGAGGATGTATTTTTTATTATTTTTTACTCATTGGCAGAAGGCAAGCATTTCTCTAAGACTGACTTAGCTTGAACGCTGCTGTTAGGTGCACTTACATGTACTACCTTCTTGCCAACTTGTATATTTTGTACCAGGACTATTGCAAAAAAAAAAATGGCATTTCTATTAATTTATTGGGTGGATTTATTGGATGAGGGACTAATGGGTTCAAATTTTTTTATTGTATTTTTATTAAGTAAAGAAATAGACAATATAAAAGAACTGGTTCAGGATTTTTTTTTTTTTTTTTTTTTTTTACTTATGAATGTAGTGCTCATCAAAATTGAACAACATTAACACTGTCTAAAGTCAGGCAAGGTTCCTGCATTTATCATGCCAGCTTCCCCTTATACCAGATTGAAACCCAGACCTCCATACATGTGAAGTGGCCACTATCTCACTGGAAAGTGATGTAAGTCTGTATTCTAAATCCTGTACATATTAATGTTCAGTATTTCCTTAGTCACAGTGCTTCAAATAGCTAAAATAATTACACACACACCCTAAGCTTGCCCAACAAGATAGTAATGTGGGATGAAAATAAAAGGCTACAAAGGTTAGGTTATCTAATAGGTTATGTTCCCTTTTCTTGTTTGTTTTGCTTCTCACTGGATCACTGTCAATTTGCATAAGCATGAATCAATTAAAAGAAAATGTAAAAATCCAAAGAGATTAAGTTTGTAGAGCCACTCATATCAAATTGCTAATTCTTATTTTTTTTGCCAAATGATCCAAGTTGATATGCCTACAACTTCTGCATAGAAGAGCAGACAGGTATTATTATAGCTGTATTTAATTAGTTAGAAATATGATCTCAAATAAGTCATTATTACAATCTGGGGAAATAAAAGTCACTGAAAATACAGCACAACATATATTGTTTGGCTAATCAAATTACAAATGTGAAATTGTTTATATGACTTTCAGAATCAAAAAATCTCCAGAAAGATTATTTAATCACTTTATCGCTTTAAATATAACTGTGGAAGGGTGGTGGGTAATTCACTGACACAGGAGACAGACAGATGAATTTGGCAACACCGCACAGATGCCCAGTTTTATTTCAGGTGCTGTTTTTTCTTGAATCCCGCAGATGGCGCTGTGGGTCCGTGGTCTGATTTACCAACGATGGTAAACAGAACCACGGGCAAACCAAGCGATGGTATACAATACCGACACCCTTGCAGGTGCTTCGAAACAATAATTCAAAACAGAAGGCACAAAGAAACAGGGAAAATAAAACAGTAACAAAAACTACAAAGAAAAGGTGCTGCACTTTGCAGAGATATCCCGGTCGCCGGAAACAACAGAGCGTTAATTTATAGGGCTAACAATCTCCCAAGACGTGCCTTTCAGCCATTCAGAGAGAGGGAAAGTCCACACACCCACTCTCCCACCTCCCCGTGTCACTGCCATGACTCACAGGCGGTTGTTGGACGACTGCCGTCCTCTTCCTGCAGCCCTGTGGACGCGCCAGCAGAGTCAGCACAGATCTCTCCCTGTTACATATCCTTCCCCTCAGAATGACACCACTGGTTCATTCGAAAATCTTACACCCCCATGCCTTCCCGAGAGAAAAAGTCTGCGTTTTGATGCAACTTTCCTGCTCGGTGGACTACCCTGAAGGCATAGGGCTGCAAGGCCAAGTACCACCGTGTGATTCTGGCGTTGCTATCTTTCAACCGGTGAAGACATGCTAAGGGGACATGATCTGTAACCAGGGTGAAGTGTCGCCCCAGGATGTAGTACCGGAGTGATTCGACTGCCCATTTTACTGCAAGACACTCCTTCTTGATGGTGCTATAATTTTTCTCGCGGGGAAGGAGCTTCCTGCTGATGTACAGGACTGGGTGCTCGCTTCCCCGAACCTCCTGCGACAACACTGCCCCAAGACCTGTCTCTGACGCATCTGTCTGCAGGGTGAACCTCTTACCAAAATCCGGGCTGCATAGTACTGGTTCACTACACAGCCTCCGCTTCAAGGCGAGAAAGGCCCTCTGGCACGACTCCGTCCACTGAACTGTATTTGGGGCAGCTTTCTGGGTGAGGTCTGTCAAGGGAGCAGCGAGCGTAGCGAAGGTCGGGATGAACTTTCTATAATAACCCGCTAGTCCCAGGAAAGAGCGCACCTGAGTTTTGGTTGTAGGAACCAGCCAGTTAGCCAAGGCTTTCACCTTAGCAACCAGCGGTCTGATCTTGCCGCCCCCTACTCGATACCCCAAATACTCCAACTCACTCTTCCCAATGGCACAGTTCTTTGGGTTAGCAGTGAGCCCCACCTCCCGCAAGGATTGCAGCACCGCTGCTACCTTACACAGATGACTCGGCCAATCCTCACTGTGGATAACCACGTCATCTATGTAAGCAGCGACGTACTGCTGATGGGGCCGCAAGATGCCGGCGGGTGCTCCGTGCAACCCAAAGGGCATGGTCCTAAATTGGTACAACCCGAAGGGAGTCAAAAATGCCGTCCTCTCTCTAGATTCTGGAGTCAGGGGTATCTGCCAGTACCCCTTCGTTAAATCCAGTGTCGTCATAAAATGAGCCGTGCCTAGACGCTCCAACAACTCATCTACCCAGGGCATCGGATAAGCGTCAAATTTCAATTTCTCATTAATTTGTCTGAAATCAATGCAAAATCGAGTTGACCCGTCTGGCTTATCGACTAAAACGATCGGACTGTTCCAGTCACTTTGGGACTCTTCTATTACCCCGAGTCTCAGCATTTCGTCAATTTCCGCTTTTATTACCTGTCTTTTACGTTCAGTTATACGGTACGGCCTCTGGCGAACTAGCGCCCCCGGCTCAATATCAATGTGATGATGGGCTACTCAAGTCTGCCCCGGGGATGGAAGAGAAAACGCCAGGAAACTCCGCCACCAGATCGTGAGCCTGACATTTCTGCGTTGGTGTCAGATTCTCAGCAATCTGTACCGATCCTTTTCTTGCCAACACAAAAAGATCAGGTCCCAGGTCCGTGACATCATCTGCATGCACCACTAACAATGCCTCTGGTTGCAACCAAGGCTTCAAGAGGTTGATATGATAAATATGTTTCTCTGTCCGTCGCTCCGGCTGGCAGATCTCATAGTCCACCTTCCCAACCTGGCGTGTAACCTCAAAGGGTCCTTGTCACTTAGCCAAGAGTTTCGACTCAGAACTGGGTAATAAGAGAAGTACCTTATCCCCCGGCTGAAATGTGCACAACGAGCTCCTCGGTTATATTGTGTCTCATGTCTGTGCCTGCTGCAAATTGTCATGCGCCCATTTCCCAACAGACTCAAGACGCTTGCGCAGGTCCAACGCATACCGGACGGTATTGGTCGAATTGTCCTGCTGCTCCTCCCACATCTCTCTGACCAGGTCGAGCACGCCCCGGGGTCTCCGCCCATACAGCAGCTCGAATGGTGAAAACCCCGTGGAAGCCTGGGGAACCTCTCTGATCGCAAAGAGAAGGGGAGGAATCAGCTGGTCCCAGTAACGCACATCACTACGAATAAACCTGCGCAACATGTTCTTAAGGGTCTTATTAAAATGTTCCATCAAACCGTCGGTCTGAGGATGAAACACAGAGGTCCTAATGGTCTTAATTCCCAAAAGCTTACATGTTCCGCGGATTAGCCGGGACATAAAATTGGTGCCTTGATCGGTTAGTATCTCCTTGGGAATCCCCACCCGGGAAAAAACCTTTACAAGCTTATTGGCAACAGACTTAGCGGACATAGATCGGAGGGGAACAGCCTCTGGATAACACGTAGCTTAATCCAGAATGACAAGTAGGTGGGTGTATCCTGCCGCGCTCCTCTCTAATGGCCCAACTATGTCCATCCCAATACGCTCAAACGGAGCTTCCACTAGGGGCAAAGGCACCAGTGGGGCTCGTGGAACGGCTCTAGGGCTGGCCTTTTGACATTCCCCACACCGCTCACAAAACCGTTTGACATCGCCATCCAGCCCCAGCCAGAAGAACCGTGACACAAGCCTTGCTTTAGTTTTATCCCTTCCCCAATGACCAGACAGGGGAATAGCGTGAGCCAGCTGCAACAAATCCTCCTTAAAGGGCTGAGGAATGAACAACTGATGACGCACTTCACCGGTCTGGGGTAATTTATCAACACGGTACAGCAGGTCTCGATCAATTTCAAAGTGGGGGTACGTGGCGGTGCATCTGGGCTCGACCACTCGACCATTAACCACCGCTGCTTGGTCAAAGAGCCTGCCCAGCACGTCGTCACGCCCTTGCTCGAGTCGAAAGTCACGGGAGCGAGCTAAGAAATTAGCTGCCATGGCTTCCAACTCGGGATCAGGTCAGTCCCGAGCAGAGGCAGCCGAGCCAGACCCCTGCGTTGGCTCCGCGACCTCCCCCCCGGACTCTTCACCAACCGCCCCCACCTGAAACTTCTCCGACTCCCTCCATTGCCAGCCCTCATTCTTAGCGATCCGGCGCTCCCGTTTAGTTTTACGGGGTTTAAATTTATAGCAAAACCATTCTGGATCGCGAAAGGGAAAGATCTCTCCAATTACTTCCTCTTTCTTCGCCAATAAAGAGGACAGGGCTGTCAGGGCAGTCAACCAATCTTTAAACTGCTCACAGTCCCTTCCCAGAACTACTGGTACCGGCAATCGAGGACATAATCCTACCTGCACCTGCGTCACCTGCTGGCCAATAGTCATACACACATTGACCATGGTATCCCCATGAATACATTTAATATGCACCCGTCCCAATATACGTTTATGCCCCAGTGAGATTAGGATCTCCTGTACTAGAGACTGACCACACCCTGAATCCAGGAGATCCTGGGTTTTTGTACCATCCACTGTCACAGGAATAACAAAGCCCGTGTGCTGAAGTGACTGAGGTAATTGAAAGTGCCTACCTGGTCGGCTGAGGTCACACTCCATCACGGGGCAGTCCCGGGCAAGGTGGCCCACCTCCCTGCACGTCCAACACCTCGGTGGGCTGGTTTTGGCAAAAGGGGGAAACACTGGAGCCATAAAAGGGGCTCGCCGATAAGGCATCCGCGCGAGACCCCGGTCCGACACTGCAGCAGCCCGTGGGTATCCCCACCCTGCCCCAGTTCCCGGGCCGGGAGCTCCCGCCGACACCCCTCGACCAAATCCTGAACTACCCCTCACAATAAAACTCAGAACCACTCAGCAAGCAACATTAGAAAACATAGCAAGGTATTAAAAAAAAAAAAATCTAATGGACAAGGACAGTACAAAAAAACAAAAAAAAAAGAGTTGTGATTTTTTATCTCCAGGTTCTTTTGAATTATTTTTTTACACAAAGCTACAGCACTCACAGGTGTATTAGCATTTGGCTCTGTTCTGAGTGAGATAATATTGACTAGAAAAAACTAAATGTCCTCTATATAATCCATGTGTCATCACAATAAACAGCTGAGAAAATACCAGGTTGCACCATTCAGGGCAAGGGACCCTCCTGCAAAGGCATGTAAAGGCATGAGAACATCACAGAATGACTTGGGTTTATTTTAGGACCTTCTAAGATGCTGGGCAGTCAGCTTGGGGAGTTGAACAGCTGGCAATTCCAGACAGCAGACCTGGCTCAGGAGGATATCTGTAGAGGGAAAAGGTCACTACACAACACTAAATGGTAAACCAAGAACTAGCTCTAAAATGTTTTCCACATGTATCATGGTACTGCTCATGTTTTTCCATTCAGTCAGTATCAGAGACCCTTAATGATTAGTGCCAGTGCCAGTGCCAGTGAATGCTGCTGAGTGAATATTTTATTTAATCGTATCTCTCTTTTGGAATCATTCAAATGCAACGACAGAATAACCCAGTAAATCACGCTGGTCCAAATTCAGTCATGCTGCTAAGATGATGCAGTGCTTGATACAAGGACAATAATTCAGTTGTTCAATTTAGGTTTCTTTTCCATACATTATCCTTGTTATAAAAACACAATTCTCCAGTACTATGGTTGTTTCGCTTGTTACAAAGGCCGTCAATGACCCACTCACTTATATGTTAGTCGGCCATCCTTATTTGTGGAATAACTACAGCACTGCATGATCCAGCTTGGTGTAGCTCAGAGACCTAAAAGAAAGGGTGATGGTGGACTTTGTAATGAGTTTGCAATGAGAGGTGCAATGTGTGAGTGGAGGGAGGTTGTCTACACTGCAAAACCAAAAGTTACACTAAAAAGTATGTCAGCAGCTTAAGTCCTCACCACCGCTGTAAATCCTAAATGATTTCATAACCATGGCATACATCAACAGTATGTACAGAATATAATTAAACTAAAAAAAATGTTATTCCAAGTTGCATGACAATATAATACGTGGTTCTCCAGATATATCGGGACAAAAAGCAGTGTGACATATATACAACTACCTCCACTACAGCCCCTTCACAGCAGATTTCTTCTCCAGTGGGGATCAATAACCTCCTTTGACCTGGTTTGAACACAGCTACACAGTTAATCATTCACAGGACAACACAATGGATAACCATTAGCTTTTACTTTTGTTTAAACCAGATAACTACTGTATGTTTGAAGATTTGGGAACAGTTCCCAGTTTCTGCAAAAAGAACACTGAAGTAACTAAAGATTTCAGAACACGGTCACGATAAACTTTACTGTGATGAGTTCATTTATGTACAGTATTTATGAATGTGCTTTAAACAATTAACATTTCCACACTGATGTCACTGTGCACACGTGTCTAAAGGCCGCGATACAACAGGCGAATTGCAATTTTTTTATTTGGGGACACTTTCGCAGGGAAACCTGAAGCGACACAGACACGATGCGACAGATTTCAGAACTGCCAGATCTATAAAACTATTAAAAATTGCTATTGACAATTGGTACATATTCATCAACATGATGTAAAAATGATGAGTATCTTCTCCGACATTATTTTAATATGTGGCAATAAAACATACATACCAAGTTTACTCAGTTCCTCCAAAATGGACTACCATATATTATCTTTCATCTCTGTATCTTTATAATTGTGATGATCTGTAATAAAAGCTCTGGGTATTTTGCCACAGCAAGTGTTATTTTTTCCTCCATAATTTTGGATACTGTTTCACCCTGGTAGACTATGCACATTGAAGCTGTTCATTGATTACTCAATTCTCTAGTTGTCGCATGACAAAATTATTTTGCGTCACCTGTCGTGTGAAAGATACTTCTCAAAAGTATAGGTTCTATTCATTTTGTTGCATCTATAAATATGTTTATGTTTATGTAAATGTTTTGTCTGTGTTATTTTTGTTTATTTGTTTGAATAAAGAGCACATTAGGGCATTTAACCATTTTCTCTCCCTGCATTACCATCTGGGCTAGAAGGCTACCGCGCCACATCATGTAATCAAGAAATTGTCCTGAAGCCATAACCTTTTTAAATGACTAAAAAAATAACAACCACCACAGCAGTTCCATTGCAAATTTAAAGAAATTTTGAAAGATATGTTTACTCTACCTCACATAATAGTATTCTTTATGAAGTTGGTTAAAGTTACATTTATGTTTTCCACCCAATGCCACCTAAAAATGATTGTGTGTGTATTTTCTGCTGTTTTATTATTTTCAATATAATTTCACTGATTTAAGCTATTGTAACAATTTGCGGGAGTAAAGAAAGTGGTAACTGTTGTTGTTCAGTTGTGTGTTTGGATTAAATAAACCAGTTAAGAGTTTCAAGAACCAAACAGCCTTGTTGGTTTCTCTAGTAAACACCCTCATACAACGCGACACTATACAATTTTCTGCTCAACAACACAACAGATGACTTTATAAGTTAGATTTTACATCACTGGGGATCAAAATCAACAAACCAAAATAAACAACAATCTTGCACATAAGGTGTAGCACCTTCATAATTAACATTGCTTGATCTACATAATATACATAATGTAGGGGGTAGCGATTGAGGATTGAATGCCAGTCTACATGTGCTGCCTGCTGTGCTAAAAGTTGGGACTTGGGAGAGTTTTATTTTTCTTTCCTTTTAACAGTGTATTGGATTTTGAAATGAGAATCAACAAAGCAGATTCATATCAGAAGTTCAAATCAGGTTTAAAATGTCTACATTATACAAGTACAGTGCAGAGCAGTACAGCATGTCCAAGGTCTCTTTAACAAGGTGCAGCTTCCCTTTATTGCAAGTGCCCTTTCCACCTTCTATCTTACATGTACTGTTAATGAGCAATGCATGAGCGCTGCTCGTAAGAGCTGCTGACACACTGCTGGCGCTAGCGCATTGTAACCTTCAGATGCACTGCCCTCTTTAGCAGGGCTGTGCAGGATTGTTAATGCAGCCTGCTTTATGTCTTTGCAGATCCTGCCCCCAGTACAGTGTGTCCTGAATTCAATTTCAATGAGAAAGTTGCAGCCCAAGGTTTTTATTTTCTTTCTTTCAGTGACCGCACAGCAAAAATAGTCACATAAGCTGTCATTAATTTTATTGACACAACCCTCTCCCTGTGCAGGGAGAGAAGTGAGTCAATAGGTTCTATAGCTACATTTGGTGACATGGGATACTGGATTGTGAGCAGATTCTTCCTTGGATGAGCAGAGACAGTTTATAAATAGAAACAATACGTTAGACAGTAGTGTGTGTTAGGGTTCATATTCCAGTGCTTGGAATTTAAGCACATCAAGGATATGGGACTCTCTCTCTGATTGCAAATGGTGGAGAATTACCACAGGCTAGCAGCACAGCAACTGTTTATGTCAACATTGTCAAGGAGAAGGGAGGTTTGTGGCAAAATAAAGCATTAACAGATTAAGCAATCATGACTCAAAAGTATTTTTCCTTCCTTCAGGACACATGCCTTTTTATCTCTTCAAGGTTGTTTTAACAAGATTTAATCGAAGCTACGTTTCCGGCTATAGTCTCAAAGGCAAAGTCTGCCACAGCCCAGAGATCAATTAAGTTTGTAGCAGTTAAAGAACAATCTGTTTAATATTGTAAATTAATTCTGTTGTTATTTTCTGGATTTGGGGTAGTAACGAATTTGGCCTTTCTCAATGGAAGCATGTGGAATTTAGGGTTTCAATTAAAAATAAAGCTTCCAGGTGGAGGTGAGGAGGTTATATGTGTAACACTATTAGAAGTATTTGTACAGTACATCACAAGCAAGGGTTGCAATGAAATAAGGCTTAAAGACGATTGAATGGCATAAAAACAATCCCTTATCATTTTATCCATACCATGACTCCTACTACCACACTATAAATGAATGTCCTGTGTAGTATTTATTAGGACCCCTCTGGCCCTCACTCACACAGTTAATGACCCTGTGTACGGTTAGGTGGGGGTTTAATATCAGGTGCACATTTTATAATGTGGTGGCAAGATAAATGAGAGTGAAAATAAAGTTGAAACTTTTGAGTAGGTCTTTGTTCTAACGAGAGGTAAATAAATAAAAAGATTTGTTAAGGCTCGGAGCAACCAACGTTTCTACTACACTAACATGAATAGGGTGTACAACCAGAAGTAACAAGGGGAAACAGAAAGTATCACAGTACAGCCTGCGTCATCATGAATGCTGGGTGTCAGAGTAAATGCTGGGTCTCAATGGAATTCACTTTTAAATCAGGATCTTCCAGCAGGCTGTTAACAGCAACCTTCTGGTAAAACGTTCCAGAGTTTCAAGTTGACATGGTCTGAGTTTTTTTTTTTTTTTTTTTTTTTTTTTTAAAGCAGGACTTTATATCTTTTTAATCTTTGGGTCCTGTCTGCATGTGATTGGCTGAAGCTTGTCTATCCTACAAACTTGGAAGCTTCCTGGATTGTGATCAATAGAGTAGAAACTCTCAGATTCTAATGCACTGGGTGTCAGCAGAGGATCGTGTTGAACCTTGAATCCACTTAATGAAAATAAAGAACAGATACTCAATGGTTCTAAGTGGGTAACATCAAAATAATGGATGTGTGAAGGAAGGCCTAAACACAGATGGACAAAGTCCTGTTGTTTGTGTCTTTACTCACAAAGTGATAATTGTGATCAGTTGCTGTGGGGAGCTCTTAACACATTAACAATGTTCTGGACATTTAAATTGGTAAAGAATTGTGCCCATAGAGGCAGGTGAAACTCTCTGCTCTGTTGGATAGGGATGATTTCTGCACAAGCTGATCATTTAAATATTAATACAAAAATAATAAGATCAACGAATGCTGTACCTAAAATGAAGGGTGAAGCTAACTCCAGACCGTTTAGTTCCATTGGCTCACACATTACACTCAAAATCACACACATGAAATCATATTGCAGTAGCAGTGAGGAAACAGTACGCTTCTGCAATATGACTGGATATGACATAGGTCAGTAAACTGAGATCTGGTTATGTGAACACAATCCCTGCCAGGCAGTGCAGAGCATGAGGGTCAGCCGCCACTACAGAGAGAAAAAAAAAACAAAAAAACAGCATGGCACGAGAGTGAACATCCAGACTAGCTGTGAAGAATTTCAAAGCGTAACTATTGAGATTTTTTTTCTAAGCATTGGGAAAAGGGACATTTGCTAGGAAATCGGGACTGTCCCGTCCATACAGGGACTGTTGGCATGTATGTGCAATATAAAGCCTGGAACACAAATAAGCGATGCAGCATCGCGCGGAAAAAGCAACATTTTGCCGCACATATCGCTCACCATTTATTTCTATGAGACTGAACACACACTGATGAAAAAATACTGTAGCAGAAAAGTACCACAGCTGCAGAATTTTAGAACGGTAAAATATCGCTAGGCGAGTGAGATTTTGCAGGTGAGACATTTTCCCTCAGCGGCATACCCACCACAGTGCTTGCCTCCTTCAGACTAAGGTCACATTTGTCCTTTCTAAATCCCCACTCTTTCATAACCAAAGAGTTGCATAAATGAGATAATCAAGCAGCATTACCCACTAAACATTTGGAATAATTACATTGGATCGGCCTTCAGCTCGTGTTTACCAATGCTGGCCTTGTGTAAATATTCCCATGGTTTTAAAGTAATCCCAAATTCCTTTTGCAACATTGAAAGAATGCCTATAGAATGCCTGGGATCCCCAATTTGTCCCTGAAGCGGTGTTGTGAGAAGGTGAAATACTGCAAATGCTTGTGCTGCTGGCATAGCTGAGAAAGGAGTGGCTTAAATAGGCAGGACTTCGTGCTTGAGCAGCACTAATGCACTTCCAGCTCTGCCTGGCATTCCCTATTGATTCAGCTTTACCCTCTAAACTCTCTGTAGCCTCCTTCCTCGTACCCGTCTGTTAACAGAGACCTCTGCAATGAAGGTTAATCAATACAGATGGTGGCTTGTGCATTAGTTCCCTGTCTGCACGGCCTCTTTGAATCATGTTACCAGTCACCTGTGTCTCAATCAAACACAGCTACCAAAGTGCCCTACTATTTACTATACTGGACTTTTTGTAAATAGGTAAAAAAAAATTTGTAGAGACTTTTTTTTGTTTACTGTAATGTTAAAATCAGTGAAAACCTTCTCATATTTCCACTGCAAAAAAAAAAAGTTGGTTCCAGTGTCTGGGTCATTAATCAATATGATTAAACTGAAGGTAAACAACAAGGCATGTAATGCAGATTTCATTTTATTTCCTTTCTTTGTCTCTGCCTAATCTTGCATTACAGCCTGCATTAATGTCATAGTGATTTGTGTTTTATTTGTTTTGTTTGTTTTTTTGTTTTTTTTAATCAATAGGAAGTTCCTTCAGGAACCTCGGATAATCTGAAAATAGTAGAGTATGATCCATCTTTAAATTAATTTTTATTTAATTGGAAATGTTAGTGTTTAATTTGATATCATCTTGAAATTCTTATTTTTTAAATGCTGTTGCCTAAAACCAGTACTGCCATCCGATACAGCCTATAAAAAAAAAGATGTTTAAAAAGTAAAATATCATCTGTTTTAAAAAGTTTTTATTATCCAATTTAAACACTCAGTTATGAAATCATTAATGATGATAAAAAAAAGCTAGGCTGCCTTTTTTTTTTTTTTTTTTAAAGAGCAAGTAATGCCATTTTAATAGATTTTTTTATATTTCCATTACTATCACTTTTCTCTAAATCTCCCTTAACTTGGATGCATGCATTCTGATTCCATTCTAATCACATGATTATATAACCTTTCAAATCTGCCCATGTCCTCTCAATATATACACTGCTGTTCAAAAGTCTTAGACATGTTGCATTTTTCTACTCTGATGCATTATGAGCATCAACAATTTACTCAAAGCCCCCACTGGTGTTTTCTATTATAACAACCTTGACTTGCATAAAGCAGGAAAAACATTGAGTGAAATGACTCTCATCACTCGATTTTCAGGGTGTTGTATCTGAAGCATAATCAACAAGTACAGAGAAACATCATCTGTAATTGACAAACCCAGGACTGGAAGACCAAAAAAGCGGTCTAACAAGGACGAGCAATACTTAAGATAATATTCTTAAAGAATAGAAAGAAGACAAGCGTTGAATTGACAACAGAACTGTCAGAAGGCATAGGTGTTGTTGTCCATCCATCACCAGTCCAAAGCACCTTTGACCATTGTTAGAAGGTCACTCTTGAAATCAGGAAGGTCACTCTTGAAATCAGTGCTTAGAGGATGTGTTGCAGTAAGAATACATCTGTTAAGAATGGGGAACAAGACTAAAAGGCTAAAATATGCACAAGTACACAGACATTGGACTATGGAACAATGGTCAAAGGTGCTTTGGACTGTTGATGGATGGACAACAACACCTGTGCCTTCTGCCAGTTCTGTTGTCAATTCAATTCTTGTCTTTTTTCTATTCCTTACGGATATTATCTTCAAGTGGTAGAGTTCAAAGGTCATCATGCCATAAGACTTGAATGGAATGAGAAATGTTTCTCATTGTGGGTAGTTAGGCGCTGACTCCCAGCAAAATAAAAAGAACAATGATAGGAATTAAACATTGGAGCAACAGTACCCAGAACTACAACTTCATAAAAAGGTAAGAGAAATGTAAAAATATATTAAAATGCCCATGCATCCCACCAAGGCAATGCAACAAAGAGCATCACACATTCAAATCATATTGCTTATGTTTGTATAGAAATCGCTCTAGACTCACACATCTGCCTTGGTGATGATCTGGTATTCCAACATATCTCTCATTATACAACTTATTATTTACAATAGACCACAGCATCTGACAATCAGGCATTTAAAACAGTGACCTTTAAAGTGACTGGCAGAGATCCATTTTCAGGCCAAGCAAGGGACTGTCATATGGGGGGCTAGATTTAACTTAATTAATGTATTTTTGTATTTGTATTTTTTGTATTTTTTTCCCCAATTTTTAAATGTTATGAAAAAAACAATATATATATATATATATATATATAATATATATATATATATATATATATATATATATATATATATAATATCTCTATTAGTGTAAAAATTTTAAAAAAAATTGGATGAAGTAAACGTGTTACTTATATGTTATTACCACGTAAGTGTGGTGATACTATGACATTCGCGAAAACACTTTTATTTCGTCTGTGGTATTATGTGTTCGGACCATAAACAAATCTGAAGACACATAGCTTTAACTACCCAAATGCTAAATTAATGAAAAAAACATATATTGTCTTGGCGACAGGTCGTGCCACGAACTGTGAAGTTTATTAATTTTGGGTAATTAAGGATAAGGAGATCATTTAAAGGTCCCCAAACAATCCCCAGATAAGAGTTGTGTGTAGATGTTCTCGTCAGCCAGCCTAGAATGCTGAGTATACAGCACCAAGAGCGGCCACTTTTCCCCGGAGAACTTTCGCATACAAAACTCACAGATCGAGCTGTGTCCGAAAATATCTTAGCCTAGTCTAAATACATTATCTTACATACGGCACACACATAAAAAAAATATCACTGTATGCCGATATGCTATAATTTTTGATTGGTATATGCTACTATAGTCCATATGCTGCGTGTGCGCATATAAACTGTTTTTCAAAGCAAGATCTGAAGAACCACATATAACCGACAATCCTCGGTCTGCCATTCTCTCACTGAATGACAAAAATCGACACATGTATGGTGAGAAGGTTCTCACGAACTGCATGCTCGATAATTTCATGTAAATTATTGGAATCTGCCATGATGTCTGTCTGAACGTGAACCCGACCAAAAGGCCGTGGATGTATAGCATCTCGCCCGCCCCGCCTAAGAATGCTGATGTAAAGCACAAAGCGGCCGGAGCTTATTTGCATACAAACTCCAGATCTAGCTGGTCAGTTAAATATTTAGCTAAATGTTAAATCTTGTTAATCTTGACATTTTAATATCCCCTCCCTAACCTAACTTTCATAAAAACATGTATTATGTTAGTTTGTCAGCCAGGCTTACTGTTCCGCCAACAATCAGTTTAGCCTACATTTAGCTGTCCACTAAATGAGTGAGAAAACCAGTTGCTGACATCAAGTCTGGGATTCTCTCAACTCCACTGTCTGTGGATATCGGCAGAAAGTAAACAAGGGCTCTCAACAGGAAATGAAACAGAAAGATTCAAGCTGTTTGTACCCAATGGTTAAAGTAAAGTTATCTTACACATGCAGTATTTACCTCTCACACAACACATTCACTGCGGTAAACTGTACTATATGCAGAGCTGCTGTAGACATTGTGTCAGTTTTCAAGCTGCAAAAGAAACTAGATTTAATTCCATGCTGGAACTAGGTTTTTATTTCTAGGTTTATTGACGTTTTTGGATTATAGTTATCTTCAAGAGCCTTAACTTGGCTGAAGTTTGTAAGGTTACAGAATTCAGATTAATAAACTATGTACATGTTCACTGTGATGTTTACTAATATTTTCTACATGCACTTATTATGAGGATAGAACTCATGTATTGAGCTAAGCTATTTCCCTGATCACATCAGTTTGTTTTACATGTATTAAAAAATGCAACAATCTAGCTACAGTGTAGTTAATGCGCTTGTATTTTGAAGTGTTCTTGATGCTGCTATGGTGGTTTATTAATTGTATTGCATGCATTTCCTTTCCGTCTGCTAAATTACAATTTGGAGTAAATAGTTCTGATAATCTACCCCTTTAATTCAATTTATTAGTTATTAATTAAAAAAAAAAAATAGAAGTATAATAAACCTACAGTATTATATCCAATCCTGTAAGATATGATACCCTCTGTTATCCAAGGGACATCTGCTGTTGTACTGATGGAAACTGTTCAATGCACGTTTTATTATGGGTCTAAAACACTAAATTAATCTCAGAATTCATGACAGAATGGATTCCAATTGCAAATTAAAAAAAAAAAACTATCATGGATTTCGTGATTTCTATGAAATGTACCCATTGCATTGTAATAAGTAGTGTAAATATACATGTTTTTTATCACTTAATAAATAAGTAATAATGTCTTCTTGATGCAGCCGGTTTAGTTTGCTTCCAGTAAATGTTTGAACACACTGCACAGAGCTGCACAATTTGTTAAATGTCTTAAATGAAAAAGACACCAGGTGCATCAAAGATCTGTCCAGTACAAGAAGGGGACATTTCACATGTCTTGTTATTTTTAAATTTAAATAATTTTGTTTGACAGTTCACTGATGGTGAAATGTCTTTAAAAGATCAACATAAAAAAATTTAATATTTTACAATTTAGCATTTACTGTTTAATAAATATTATATTTAATCATGAAATATCTTGAAATACCTATTCTTAGACCGTGAAATGCAGTGAAAGATGCCATTTTACAGTGAAAAAAAGACAACCCTAACCATGTTCAAAAATAGAAATTAAGAAAACAAGGGATTAATATAATTACTGTACCATAAACAATCTGAAACAAAATCCTTTCCTGACCCCCAAAGCCAATTTGTGTTTGTGTGAATACTTTATTTATTTATTTTTTTTTACAATATATTCTACATTTATATACAAAAGAAAATGCTGTGCCGTTTTATTTCTTTCTGCCATAATATGGATTTCAGGAAAAATGTTCAGAGTCTGTTGATATTTTAATAATTGAAATGTTATAACTGATTTGGGCTGGATTGATATATTTAGTGCAGTTATGTAGTGGCAGCAATGTAGCAGGGTTCAATTAATTTAGCTTGATTAGCTCAAATGGTTAACAGGAGTACGTACATTAATATGTACTGTATTTAATATGTTCTGTTACAAATGGTAAAACAATAAGAAAATCAAGGATCAATTCAAAAGGTTTGATGAAATCCATACAATAAACAGACAGCATGCGGACATTTTCTGTCTGCAATTTATCAGTTGATCGTGACATACAGTAACTGTTTGTCATTTTTTTAATTAATCAGGATTAAATATGCAGACTGTGGTTTATAAAAAGATTACTACCAACCTTGAGACTTACAAATCACATTACCAGTGACTTCCTGCCAAGAAGCTCAAAACCCTTTGTTTGTAAATGCACATAAAGTGAAGAGCTGCTGTCTCCAGCTCACTGCACACTGTGAGGGACATCCAGTGAGGACACACAGCCTGATATATATATATATATATATATATATATATATATATATATATATATATATAAACTTAAAACTTGTCAAAAATGCTAGTAAAACCTTGGGAAAAACCTTGAAAAACTGCAAATTTGCCGTTTACTATGGTAACGTTTTTTTATAAGGACAGTACACCGTACAATATACAGTGTCTCTCAAAAGTATTCACCTCCCTTGGATTTTTCCACATTTTATTGTGTTACAACATGGAATCAAAATGGATTTAATTAGGAGTTTTTGCCACTGATCAACACAAAAAAATCCATAATGTCAAAGTGAAAAATAAAATCTACAAATTGTTCTAAATTAATTACAAATACAAAACAGAAAATAATTGATTGCATAAGTATTCACCCCCTTGAGTCAATATTTGGTAGAGGCACCTTTGGCAGCAATTACAGCCATGAGTCTATTTGAATAAGTCTCTACCAGCTTTGCACATATGTTTATCTGAAGGAATTTGTTGTTCAGAACCACCGAATCTTCTTTTGCAATTTATTAATCTATTCAAACCAAGTGTTAAATTGTGTTAGCTCAGTTAAAAATGATGGCATGAAAGTTGAACCAATTTTAATAAGCTGTCATGCAAGGGTTGAAAAACAGTTAAATAAACGCTCAACTGCAAGTTGCATAAAAGATTATAATTACTCATCTGATTGGTAATCATAGCATATAGTGAGATCAGAATCGAATAGTACACATGTTGAAGGATTCGTCCACGGGCTTCCGATAAAGTACTATGCAGATGTATTACTAAATACAGGACTGGTATGTGCCATACACTTAGTGGTCCATGTCTTCCATAGGTATAATATAGTGCAAATTGATAGCCTGATATTGCAGGTCACTTTGCAATGCTTTGAACATAGGTGCCAACATTTAAATTTACTGCCTCACTGAAGTGCAGACAGATTGGATACTAAGCATGACTGAAAGTGGGATGAGAACAGCTGGTGAATGTGACTGAAATGGAAAGTTGATGAAAAGCACTCATTTCTGGTGTTGCCTGGTATTAAGGCCCCAATAGAGCCCTGATAGACTCGCTTACAAGCATTTGCAGTAAGCATTTTGGCACTAGGCCCTATTTTCACTTAAGGTTAATTGACAATAAATTGACAGGATTTAAAAGATATTTTATAATATTAAGAGCTTTATTTAAAAAATCACTAAACACAAAGCCAAGTGTGGCCCTGAGATTTTGTTTTAGAAAAACACTGACAAAAACTTATCATCAATCTTTTAAGCAATTTTATTTTGTATAGAGAACTAATCCATTCCTGTAGTACATAACATAATATACATTCCAAATATATTGTACAGTATAGTCTATTGTAATACTATGAGTTATATTAATTGTTCAATATTTTACTACTTCACATTATATTGTTCACAGTGTACTGGAGGTTGAACAGTCTAACGATTTAGATCCAAGAATATTTTCACCTATCTAAAAGATTCCTAGAAAGTGTCCGTGTATTGTCAAAAGTGCTCTAGGGTTAAATGGATGTTTTTCAAGACCACTTTCTGTATTAACAGTTATTACCTGCTCTCCCATGGAGCAACTAGAACAGCATCAATAAAATCCGTCAAAGACATTCAGATAACTTTTAGAGGTTGGTACACTTTACCAAAGCTTCACACTCGGCTAAAGCAGTGGCTTATGCCATTGTTTTGTCATTGTGTCAACCTCTTTTTCAAGATATCACAATTAGGTATTCATTAAATGTTAACCTTAGGGCATGGTTCTCGGGGTGCAAACTAGGGCTTTACCTACTCTCTTTACCCCGTCAAGCACCCGTTTACCCTCTCTCCTCCTCCTCCTCCTCACTTCCACCCTTTTTTATTTATTCATTTTATTCCCATACGTGCCTCTTCATCGGTCTCCTCTGGGGGTTATTGATCATGCTTTCCCGACCTCGAGTCAGGCTTCAGCACCCCTCACTGCTCAGAGGGAGTTTCTTACCTCGTGAGTCAGAGGGGACCCCCAGCCACACTTTATTCATTCACAGCTCTGAAGAGGTTCTTTCTTCTTTCAGCCTATATTCAGTATGTGAATACACTTCCAGAGCTTGAGTCCTAGACTATCTCATCTCTTTACTGCTTCTTCTAGGTTCCCAGTACCTCACCCAATATGAGGGCAGCTCCAGACCAGTCAGGGAACTCTTTCCTGTCATTTCCTTTTAGGTTCCTAATCATACCATGAACCAGCTTCCTAGCCCAACGCCACCTATCGTATGTTTTCGGGTCCCAGAGGTCGCCGAGCAATCGGCCTGAGGCCAAGCCCCCATTATAATCAATCAAAGGCCCTCGACGGTTGGGGACCCTCCTTTCCTATCTATATCTCTCAAGCCCAAATCTCAAAGCAGTTTGATAACAAGCTGTTCTTTTCAATCTCGTTTCACAAGCACCTCAAGCCTGATCACAGGCTTCTCAATAACTTTCTGTGCCCTGGCTCATGCCCAGCGAAATGGAATAAAACATTAATTACTCAACACAAAATAAAGTGTTCCCTCGGTTGCTCTTGTTTACACAATTATTAAGTACCAATTAGTAACAATCTGGCAGTGTGATTTCGTCCATTTCTTTTATTCCCAGATAATTTTCTTAGAGGTCCTCCGATTGTTTTTACAAGACATCAGGACCTTCTGCAAAATTTTAAACTCAAGCTTCCTGTGTCTTTATAGTCCTGTACAAATCGACTGTGTCAGTGATATGTTAGAATTTATAAAAAACATTTCCGGGATATTTGCCTCAAAGCAATAAGCCATAATAGAATATTAAAATTGATATGGAAATATATATATCACTCAAGGGTCAAAGCAGTTATTCGACATGGTCAAGGTGCCAGTAGCCTTTGGAAAAAAGGTACAATGAAATGAAAAGGAACTCAGTTGATCCACTTTGTTCTCCCTCCATTTTGCACAAGTTAGGTTTATTGTTTACAAATAATGCACAGAAGCACCTTCTCTGGCCACAGCATCGCATTTCATTTTGAAATTACAGACTTTCTTTGATGAAAAGTAGTCCACATCTGTGAGGTTGTTAGACATCCTCTGCTTTTGATCAAATCTGAGAACATCTGCTTTTTAGTCCTGTGTGAATAATGTGTAAAAGGAAAGGTCACGTGTATGTGATGAATCAATTGCATTTACTAGTTTATTTTTATTGTCAGTTTACGGCCTCTGTGCAAATGGATTTTATATCATTGAATGTGAAAATTAAATTCTTTGAATTGGTGAAAGTTATAAATGATAGTTTTTCTTGCTGTTTAACTAACACATTCATTAATAGGCTTGGTTGGTTTAATTTAATAACTACTAACAAAAACTTCTTAAAGAGATATATTTGGAAAATACAAGTATCAGCACACCCACCCCTATAAATAGCATATATATATATATATATATATATATATATATATATATATATATATATATATATATATATATATATATATAAAATGCTTATTTATACCATGAGAATTGATTTGAGCTTTCTACAAATTTATAGTTCTATGTTTTAAGGCCCACTGTTCCAAATGAGTTCCTTTTTTCAGAAAACTGGAAAAAAAACACACTGAGAGACATGTTTTCTGTACTCCCCTTCACCTCCCCTTATTTGGTTTCATCATGTTTCCTGTGTTTTTCCATATGCAAAACTTTTATACAAAACAGCAAAGGTTTTTCCTTAAGATTAATTTTATAGTTACAAAACCACTGTTATGTCCTGTTGTGTTCAGATTAGTCCATTTGGTTGTTTTTGTTTAAACAGGTAGCTTGGATTTGATTCGATTGTGCAAATAAACAATGTACTGTATATGCACCCCATGCAACCTTGTCTACTGAACAAGCAACTTGGTACAGGTATGGCACATCATAGTTATCTTAACTTTTGCATTCCTCTTGTTTAGATTCACTTTGTGTATCATTTTCTATCTAAGTTCAGAGTTTAACCTGTCTCTCTGCAACAATGCCCTGACCATTGTAGATGTTAGAAATGCATAAGAAAGACTACATAAAACAAATATTTCTTAGGAAACAAGAATTGAAAATTGGTTAAGATAACTGAGATATTGTATACATTAAATGCATTAAATTGTGTGGACAGTTATTTTCACAGTTTTTCTATTTATTTATTTATTTGTTTTTTTAATGGCTGATGATAGTTGATTAAACTGTGAAAGAGAAAGGCCTGTTCATTAAAACCTGCCCTCACTTTTATATTTTAGGACTTGCAAGGGTTTACAGTTTCTGCAGGAGAACACGTTACTTGAAAGCTCTTTAAAAATAGTTAGGCTTCATGAAAGCCAAACCTTGTATAATATTAATTAAAGCAGGAATGATAAGGTTAAACTGACACAAATCCCATTAGGTGGTGGGAGGTGGTGCAAGCCTAGCCACATCCTTGGGTGCCATACCTAAGGGGACAGCAACATACTCTAGCATATCAATCCTGTGTCAGTACTGGGAAGAAGGTCAACATGACAGCATTGCTTAGTATACTGTAACTTTATCCATGGATTAGAATGGACTTGTGCAAAGGGATATCCATGCTAACTGTCATTACAATTGGAAAAGAGGTTCTCAATATACTGGGACAAGAACCATAATAAGAACATGGAGATGCAGGTATATGAAGGAATGGGGAAACTCCACTAGAGATTCAATTATGGAATGCATTCATGCTATATAAGAAGTATATTTTGATATAGAAACTGAAGGATCAGTGGATACCCTTGATGATTATGGTTATGTTACACTGTGAACCTGATTATGTTTATGATGCTTAGATTTGAAGTTGGCCAAATGTGTGTTTTTGGTCTGGTCTGTGTTCTACAGTATACGTTAAATAAAGACATCTCTCTTGGCAATACATGACAATAGGTCCTTCTGCACTTGCAGTCTGCAGAATCATATAGCAACCATCTGGTCTATTAAAACATAACTGATGCACCTCAGCTGTTTGTGTCTGCCTGAACACTAGAGAAGGAGCAGCTGACTGCCTGAACACCAGAGAATGAGGAGCTGTCTGCCCTCGACCCGGACTTCCAGACACCCAACCTTCATGTCTGGACTTCCGGTAATCCAACACAGTGTCCAAGGTTTTCAAGTTTCTGTGACTAACAGCAGCGAATAAAAGCAACACAACAAGCACAGCATGTGTTTTCAGTTCAGCCCAGGGAGACCAAATGGCAAAACCATACTGCTTAAATACTGCCAAGTCCCACCCCTGCAATCAGCACGCTGCCCCATGTCAGCCAATCAACGAGAACAGCACAGCTGATTGCAATGATGGGACCCGACGGCCGCATGGTTCTACCTTGGGCCAAGATGACCGCCTGACCCGGAACTTCCTGCATGGTCAGAGTTCAGCCTCCTGATCCAATTACGGTCAACCCTACACAGTGCTGCTGGTGGTCGGGAGGGCAAATTACGACAGGGACTCCTTTCAGTCCTGTCACAGGAAGCCATAACCATCCCATCTTATTAAGGGCTGCCTTATAGTGAGTGAGCACTGTACATGTTTTGAAGACGAGCAGCATAGCAAAATGGTCTGACAGCAGATCTATGAATGAATGTACTGGGTGATTTATTTTCCATTTGTACAATTTCATTTATCCATTGAGGCATGATTATTGTACCTAGCTCAATGTCAATTTGGTCAAGAAACTTCCAAAGTTTGCTTTTGGCTGAGAAACCCTGCTGATTTAAAACAAGAAACAAACGATATGCTAAGACCATTGATATTTTACACATTTTCCCTATTCCATCCTACAAGCCCGCCTCTCGTCATGCGCAAATATGCAGCCTGCATACCCTAAAACTTTGCTAAAAAATGCATCATGTGAAGTGAAAAGCTGAAGATGGAAGCATTTTTAATAAATAAATGAGTTTAATTTGTTTGATTACTTTATTGCATTATGCATACTCACAGTAAATGATAGTAACAGGCTATAATAAACCAGCATACTAGCAAGAAATTTGCATATAGGCTTGACTCTTTTACTGATTGAGGAAGGGAAACGTAATAATTGAATTGTTAGTTTTTTTTGTTGACTTTGCGCCTGGCTGTCCCTTTCTATCCTGTCATTCCAATTTAATTTCCTGACCCATGTCTTTGTTTCAGCCAGACTCAATTGCTCTGTGTGTTGGTCTTGCAAAGACCAATCTGTCTGGCTGTCAAATTCTTGCAGACAATGTGACACAAACACAGTCTCAAATTAGTCAGCTTATTAATATACAATCAAAGGAATATTTATAAATTATGTAAATTATTTTACCCTCCACGCACAGAAAACAGTGAATTTACTTGTAGCACAGCATCCCCTTTCATATGCAGTCTGCACAACTTTCCACGAGAAGCAAATTTATATTAAAGAAAGTTCAAGGAAAAATGTAAATGTATAATAGGATCAATTTAGCAAGTAACATGGTAACAATTGAACTGCTAATTTCTATAACTATGGTCTTTCTTACTGGAGTTCTAATTAATCTCAGCAAGTTTGCCTTTGTACACTTGCACATTTGAGACCAACATAGCGAATGAAAGTGCAGGTAAGATTTATGAAATTATTTTGTTTGCTACAATCACTTACTGAAACAAATGGATATTCATTATATTCAGTGCTGTGAGGAGCAGCATGATACTTAGCAATAGAGACTTTATATTTTCTAATACTGTCTCTCCCAGCATTTTATGATCAGAAATAATTCTAAGAGAGTTATGAAACGTTTAAGTATAATTAATTTGCCCTTCAGTTTAATGTGGATTCAGGGCCTAGGGAGATGTGTAAACAAATGCATGTGCCCACGCTGAACAAGTTTCTATGGTGCCTTGATTTTCTATTATATATGATTTCCATTGCATGAGAGTAGATGTTAAAACTTCATGCTGATTTGAACTTGGCTCTCTCCAAGATAAGCACCAACTAAGACGTAGCTTTACAGTAAACTAATGTGATCACATCTGCATCTCCATCCATTTGCGTGATGATGATCTTGCTATCCTTCTGCCTGGTGTTAATGGCTGAAGTGTAATGCTGGCTCCAGGGATCAGTTTATTTTGCCTCCAAAGCTCATCAACGACTGTGATGCTGGCTTCGGGGAACAACCACAGTGAGGTCTTCCCAGAGCATCAGCATGACAACCGTTTGGATTGAGCTAAGCAGGGTACATCTCTAGCGTCTTCAAGTGCGCACCTTCCCACACAAAATAAAAGTGTGTGAGAGTGCTAAAATGTGTGTGTGTGTGTGTGTGTGTGTGTGTGTGTGTGTGTGTGTGTGTGTGTGTGTGTGTGTGTACGATCTCAGTTTTCACAAATACTACATCACAAATAATATATTTGATAATGTACAAATCATACACAATAAGCAAAGAGAAAAAACATTTGCCAACAACGACAATACATTACTATGAACAGTTAGTGAACCCCTTAACTATTTAGATCATTAAAATAGACCCCCCATGATAAGCAACAACAACATTAGCAAATATTTAACTCTTAGTTTGCTGACTATTAATGTGCTATTTCCATAGCTCCAGGGAAACACCAGCGCAGTAAAGTGTCTAACCGAATTTTACATAGCAGAGTTGAAATCATGTTTAAGTCACACTAGTACATTCCTTCAGGTATAGTATTTGGACACTATCAGATCAGAAAGCTACGCAAACCTAGTTTAATAGGTTACAAGTTAGTATTTTGAAATCAACAGAGTGCACAGCATTTTATTTTGTGTGAGGGCCAGGACATTAACTCCTGTCAACAGCTGCTTAATAATGGAATAGCCCAACTTTCCCTGTATGTATTGGCGTTTTTAATAGAAGTTACACTTCACTCTTAAAGAAAAGGAAGCAGTCTACTTTAGGGTTCTGGTTGTATTCAAGATGTTAACCCTGTCAGGGAAACATGTCTCCAGATTATATAGTACAGGCTTATGTCACAATTTAGAGTTTTGTATGCGTGTATCTGAAGAACCACTTGTCTGATTGTGAAACTTTTTTTAGATTGTATAAAATATCTGCTTATTTCTCAGAGGCCTACTGCAGGCATCAGGGTGCCACATGATCAGGTCTGTTAGAATTTGGTTTAGTCTCTGCATCCATAGTGAGCAGGCTTGGTTGTCCAGTAGGTAAAGAACGAAGCTTCGTTCCCAGTTCAATCCCAGCTCAGTCACTGACTCACTGTGTGTGACCCTGAGCAAGTTCTTGAACCTCCTAGTCTCTGTAAGTCACATTGGATAAAAGTGTCTGTTAAATGACTAATTATTATTATTTGTTTCTCAGTAATAATAATAACTTGAGACTAGCTAAGGCCTTTCTTCAGCACAAGTTGCTGAGTGATCTGGGGTGTGTGAAGGCTCTCTGTCTGACTGACTCATTCTAGAGAACCTCTTGTCAAATTGTGAGGACTGAACCGTCAGCTGAAGTTATTGACATAGTTGGTTTTTTTTTAATTATTATTATTATTGTCTCAATCCTAAAATTCTAGGTGATACATATAGCAGACATATATTTTAAATATACAGGGTAATTAGAAAGTAAATTTCTAATTTACCTGTATAAAACAGAATTTATATGTAAGTTTAACATATCTATTACAAGTATATTACAATTATTTCTTTCCATAGTTCTGTATTGTTTCATATATTTCTCTGTATTTTTTTTAAGAAGTGTGTTACCCTTGTTTAAGATACCATCTCTAAAAAAGTTTCCTGTAAAATATTATCAATATAACAAAAGCTGAATTAAACAAAATGGAAATCCGTTGTTTCACCTTTGTTTATATTTGTGTGTTGCTTCCTTCAGAGATAAAGTGGAGGTTAAATATGACAGTCATGAATTCTAGCCTCTGCAGGTTGTAGCAGCACATCACTGGATGTAAGTGGTGAGGGGCGGTGAATGCTTGTTTTTCACAGTGTGCAGAGACACAAGAAAGCTTCTAGAAGGATGGAAGTTAACGTGTCTGTAGCTAAAACTGCCTTTATAGAATGCAAACAACCTGGAAATCAAGCAGCCAAACCAGGTATCATATTTTAGTGTGAAAATTAGTACTTATTATGTCAGTAAATTATTAGTTACTTCTAGTAGCACAGAATCTTAGATCTACTGTAAGGCTGTTCTGTAATTTATGGGTCCTACAAAAATATAACACATTTTGTCAAAAGCACATTCAGTAGTATTGCATCTTGGAATACACTTCAAAATGACTTGAAATTCAGTGCCTAACATAGTTGAGACAAAAAATTGCCATCTATTTAGCATCATTTGACAAAAATGTGTTTGTTATTACTTAACTGTAACTATGTAATTTGTATAGCCTCCTCCTTGACCAGAGCACCTTTTTTCTATCTCAATAGTCTTCCTGGTTTACTAAATGTTTAAAAAATGGACCCAATTGTGGGACAGGGCAGTTTAACCACATCGTTTCCCAGTCCCTGAATATTCCTGTCAGTATGCCCGTGCCCAAGTGTGTTACAATTCAGCAGCATGTTGCAGTTTCTGATTTGTCTTTTTAACATAGACCAAATCCTCTCAGGTGCGACGTTTTGCTAAATGTCTTGTCCCTGTTATTAGGAGTTGGATGATATGAAATAGGGATAGACAATGGAAAAGTACTAGGAGAGGAGGAGGCTTTCAGTTCTGTATGAGGGATTATTGTTGGATACAACAGCCTCACGCTGTTAACACACAGCCTCTTATGATTAAATATGTGCACAGGAAATGAGGTTAGGCACTTTATTACCTAGTCTTAGTAGTTCTGGATCCTGCCTGTTTCAGAACAAGGGCAGGGAAAAGGTACACAGTATCCAAAATCAACATGAAAAGAATAGATGTTGCTGCTATGATTTCTTACCCATTATAACTTTAACACAAATTAAACACAAATTAGCTTTAATTATTTTTCTATCATCCAGCTGGATCTTCCTGAGCTAAATTAAATTCAATAAACACCATAAGTTAGTCTAAATATGAATACGTCTACTAAATGTAAAACTGTATTTGTATTTCAGAGTTTGTTTTATCTAAAAGTTATTATTCTACGCAATGCTTTGGATTATTTTGGACTTTTATGATATGAATAATCTATCAGCTGAATGCGCTTATTAGATTATTTTAAAAAAGAACATTAAAAACATTATTATTATTATTATTATTAGTAGCAGTAGTAGTAGAGGTAGTAATAGTAATGCTGGGTGTGCCATGGGTCAGGCATCATAGGCATAACTGTTAATGTTATGTCGCTCCATTTCTTTCAGGAGTGAAATGTCTTTAAGCAAAGAGAACAGAATTTACATAATTATGATATGAATGTATGCATGTAAAATGAGGCCGATCATATTAAATACATTCCATAAATAAAAATACTGCAAATTATATTACCTATGATACATGATTAAAGGAAGCCACATTTCTTGGCACATCTAGTCTGTACATATTCGTGTATCACAGGGATTGTCCATGATTGCCTTCATTGTTTCTTTGGCGGTGTTACTGAGGTCTACTCCCTTGACCCATGCTCGGGTTACTGCTGGGGCTGGGTCTATATGGTAAAAAGGTTTTCATTGCTATAGCCTTTATTTCATTGTCAACATGCTCTGCAAATGATTGCACCTTCATCTTACTGAACGGCTTTGACATGGCATCTAATTTTGTTCGTTTTCGATACAGCATGTACCTCATTTCACCATTTTTACTTAACCTGTATTTACCTTAATACTGTACCTTTCTAACCTTTATATACACTGTACACCTCAGTATGCAAAGGTAAACAGTACAACAGTGTGGATTAAAAGCAAAATAAATCAGGTTAAGTACAGACAAGCAAGGTTGAAGGCAGTATGGTAAAGCAGTCATAAAACAACTTGATTTTTAAGGCAAGGCGAATGCATATTAAAGCATGGACAAATATTGATGTTCAGATTTTTATTTACATTGTTGGCATAAAATATGTAAAAATATAAATACCCATAGAAAATGATCGATTTTTAAAGTGCACTTTGTGTTTTTTTCAAATACTGGTCAGGGTCTGTGCTTCAAACTTGGCATGTCTGAGAAACCAGTAACATAGTTGGGAAAAAAACAACTATTAAATAAGAGCTGCTTCAGTTTGGGGGAGAACATGTGAAGTCATGTAAGTTATATAGTCTGTAGCTGAGCTTTCATTTGCATTGCCATCATCAATTTGTACTTCCAAGCCTTAGTCACGCATAACGATGGACTCTATTCACTGAAAAAAAATGTTTTACTGATTGACAATATTTTAATTTTGGGTAAATGACACAATACAGGTCTAATAACAATATTTTTGAAATCTGCAAGGACAGTTTCTCCACATTATGCTACAGGCACCTTTGAGCTCAAGCAGAGCTGTAGAGCTGACTTTTGTTCTCCAGGGACATGTAGCTCATCAGTTTCTCTCTGGAGCTTGAGGCAAAGGGGCAATTGGCTTGTGGTGTAAGTGGAGGACACCCACTTGTCTTTATTGTAGTTCCCTGGGCTCTTGTGGGGAATTGCTGCAGTGAGGAAGAGTAATTGGCAACACATCCTTAACAAAACACAATAAAAGAAATCTCAAGCTTGAGGGATATACATTTCTTTAAAACAGTTTGGGTTGAGATTGGGAATACAGACTGTACTATTTGGATTATAAAAGAGAGCTCTAGTAAGATGGAATAAGGCCTTCTATAATTATACATACAAAGTTATGCCATCAGTAAAGTCTTCTGTGCCCAAAAGATAAGCACACAAAACAATCATACAACAAGCAGAGGCAAAATTTTTTTGCTTTATATTGCGTGGCATAAATTAATATTAAATAGATGTGCAATTGCATATTAAATGAATGTTAAATTATTTTATGCCACAAAATGCAAAGTGTGCAAATTAAATATGAGGTGATTGTCAAGTCAGACAGCAGCCAATGTGGTAATATTTTCAACTGGACATACCCCCCCCCCCCCCCCCATTTCTCAAAAAAAAATCTTTTACGCCATGGAGTTAAAACCTTTGGAAATCAAAATAAATGTTGACATATTGTTTTTGGAGTCTAGGAATCTACATGCTGTAGGATCCAAACTATTAACTTGTCATTACTTAGTTTGCACTGTGTGTGGTTTGTTTCATCATATCAAGAATGTGACAAGATACTTAAATAATGGTATTAGCAACATGCAGAGGTATGCTAACATTATCCAGGTTAACATCAAGGTTACCACTTGAATTGATTGGCAACATCTTAAAACGGTAAGGGAAATGAAAGAAGCAATATTGAGTAAATTAATGTGTACACTCACAGATTCTGAAGTCGAGAGGCAGTATCTATCTATCTATATATATATCTATATATATATATATATATATAAATGTTATTACAAAAACTTTATAATTTTATTACAATTGTTAAAAAATACCAGAAAAGTAGCTCCTCGGGGGCAGCACACAATTGGCCGCGCACCGCCCAGGGGCGGTTGGGTCGGTCAGTGTGTCCTCGGCTCACCACGCACCAGAGACCACTATAGCCTGGCTGAGCGTCTGCGGGCTTGCCTGTAAGCTGCCCAGAGCTGCGTTGTCCTCCAACGCTGTAGCTCTGGGCAGCTACATGGTGAGTCTGCAGTGTGTAAAAAAGTGGGCGGCTGATGGCACACACTTCGGAGGACAGCACGTGTTCGTCTTCGCCCCTCCCGAGTCAGCGCAGGGGTGTTAGCGGTGAGCTGAGCTAAACACAATTATTGGCTACTACTAAATTGGGGAGAAAATAACAAAACAAAAAAATAACTAATTGGAGACTACAAAATTTAAAAAAAAAATACTAGAAAAGTATTGCTATGTAACACATAAACACATAAAGTACGATATGTTTGGGACATGCCGCAATCCCATCAACAGGATGCCATACTCATATGCATTATTTGCATATTATTACCAATGATACACCTGGCTATAAATAATAAGAAACATTTGGCAATGTATTGCTGGACTTTTGAGTAATCTCACCATATAAATGTGAACATTAATATTATTATGCACATAGTACTGTAGGTTGATAATTAACTGCTGTGTCAGTAATCAGCTGTTAATAGCTAGCAATTATCTGTCTTTTAACATAGCTTTGTATGATGTTACAGTGACATTTGGCAGAGTTCTATAATGAAATGGATGGCGCCAAAGGTCAACTTCGTGGCTGCATTTGTCAACTGTGAAAGCCTTATAAAAGTCAAGTCATTGTTCAAGAAAGAGTATCTGATTGGACTTCATTAAAATGTATTATCTTGATAACCAGGCATCCAGATTTTACACAGGGAAAGACATATTAATAACCTTTAAAGGGCAGGTTTTATTACTCCAGGAAATCATTCAATTGATCATTGCAATAAAGGATAAGTAACAGTTAAAACTATATAACTGACATTTTCTTAAAAATAATTTTCTTAAAAAAACACATTTGCTACAAATAAATCATTGAAACTTGAAAAAGTACCAGTTTCTAAACTAGTAATAATGTCAAAATGTTTAAAGAGCAACTTCATATGGGTATGACTCATCAGTTATCCTACCAACTGAATTCTTGTTGTTTGGATTCACTTTGTATCCTTTTCTGTGTTCGTGACTTCCAAGTACATCTGGTGCACAAGACTGTAACTGCACTCTAGTGCTTTTTAAGACATGTGACAAGTTCATTTTGGACAAGCAGCAGGAATGCAGGAAACAAAATGGTCACAGGATACAACTGGATGTTTGCTGGGCCTGTCTGTGGTGCAGCCACTGTATGAAAAAGAAGTTGTGGGTTGACCCAGCGACATGCCAGCAGAGAAATAGAGGAGAAGAGAGAGTCAACAATCTGGCTGATGAGGGGTGTCAATGACTTATCGGTATGCAACAAAAACATGAGCCAGTAATAGCGCTGTCGTCTTTTATGTCGGTTACACTTCCAGGATGACCCTGGTCAAGGCCATAATATCACAAGAAGTATATACTGTACAACCCTTTAGCTGTCATTATATGGATATGCTGTCTCTCCATTTATAGGGCTATTTTAGTGTAGAAAAGCTATTGTTTTTCAGTATTCACAAATATTGGGGGCTGCATCATGTAGATAGTTTATGAATGGTATAAAATTACCAAAATGTTATCGTTTTACAACGATACGCCAACAGTGTGTAAACAAAGCCAATATTTGACATTATATAACTCTTGTTGTATACTCAGTGTGTTTGTTCAATGGCAAGGATGTAAACCTTGCTGATATGTTACATTATTACAAACATTATTACTACGCTTCCAACAAAAATAGAGGTATCATGTTATCATGAAAAAAATCCCTTGACCCTGTCCTCTTTATATTTTGACAGTGGTTTACAACAAACTTCTAAGTGCAGTGCCAGTGGGTGTCATTGTATGGACGGCACACATTAGAAGAGCTGTTCTATTAATTAAACGTGCATTGCAAAAAAAAGATTATTCACAGCGACTTTGTAAGATTTTTTAATGATATTACAGAAAAGTTTCAATTTTATTTACCTAATAACCTAACCTAACCTAGTTAAATGTAATTACCGTAATTATGTGTTAAATGCTTCTCTGAAGATTCCCTAGTAGCAAAAAAGAGGTTTGTTAATGTGCTTTGCAAACATAAATGTAGTTTGACCCCTGACTTCAGACTCAGGACTACATTTTCCTCTGCACCCAGTCAGAAAGGAAAAATATTGCATTGGGTTTTTGGGATGACATCTATTATTCTTCTGGCCACTCTACTACAGTGGTTATACCTATTCATTCAGCAATGCAACCATCAACAGCAACAGCTTCACTATAAGGTTATAACTGTATATTGAGTTTCATTGGCCCTTGTGTTGTTTGTTCTGAAGTTGATCAATTAGCATTTCTTAACACAAGATTTGCAACGATATTACAGGACATAAGGAAGTGCATTTTTGTCTCAGCAAAAGGATAATTCTTAAATTTGTCTCTAGAATTTGATACAATTTAACCCATGTTAATTGTACCAAATTGGCACTGGCCTACCCCCGCCAGGAGTTCCACACTTGTAACGCTCATTTATAAAATCTAGAAATGTATAGTATGATGACATCACAATTCCGGAAAAACATTCTATTCTGGGTGCCAATAGTGGTAAACATAGTCATAGTCAGTGACGACAAGTGACCTTTTTGACACTGTAGATCAGAGGACCTAAATTATTTATGACTGCAGTATTTATGTGACCGGAGCAAGATCACAAACTACCTTGGGAAAATCTTACATCCTCATATATTTAAATACAACATGGACCCCCCTAAACTACAGTTTACAATGCTAATATTTACATAAACTGGGTCTGCTAAAATACAGTTTACAAGCTGGGGCCACTAGAGGTTTGGACTTTAAACTAGGTCAGAACCAGAATCATAAACGAGGTCAGCTAAACAGTAGACACTCCTTTTTTTTGTCAAACAAATATGTAAAAAAGTCAAAATTCTCTTAGTCATCATCGTTAACAGTATCATTTCTAGCTGGCACCCCGGAAGTTATGTCTCTCTCCCTGCATATAAAATAAGTACTCTATTCTTCCTAATGCAAATCCTAGCTTGGCTGAGGGCTCTGATTTGTTACTATGACAACATGCCTTTGACACTTGCTCAGTAGAAAGGTTAAATGTTGCCACTATTAATATGCACTGACTGCAAATTAACCTTTAACACATTCATGATTTGTCCGTTGCCTGCCCTATTGTTATTCACAAGTCTATTGGTATGAGCCATCAACGAAAATAGTTTTTAATGATTTGCCATTGCATGCCTTTGCTTTACCATGCTTTTACTTTTTTTTTTTTTTTTTGTGTGTGCTATTTTTCACTCCATGCAATGCTTTTGCCTGGGTATTCCACATGCCTGTATAAGGGCTTCAACAAGCATTGGGAAACAGAGGAATTGTTAGCGGTTAGTGTATTTTTCCTTAATATAATTAATTAGGTATATAAACTTTAGTTACAGTATATATATATATATATATATATATATATATATATATATATATATATATATATAACACAGACTTGAGGAGATTGCAGATGACAGCCAGACAGGTTGGAAGCTGCTGCAATAATTCAGATATTTTATCATCTATTTATAAAGTAACCCTGATTGGAATGTGAACTGGTAATGGCTAGAAGAGCTGAATAATTGGTAGCTGCTGTACTGTATACAATGCTATAAACATTGTCTGCATCAACAGGGTCAATTAAATAATGAAGGGTCAGGTTGGAACAAAGTCCTGCAGTGGAATGGATTGGAAGAGCCAAGGTTGGCTGTCCTAGGCAAGCCCAGGTAAGGTGAATGGTTTTGTCCATAAAAAACAAGGTATAAACACTGTGGTAAACTGGAAGAACATGTTTTTTTTAATGTTTTAGTAACAACATTTTGAGGCAGTAAATGCTGTTTGAGCCATTGGCTGTAGGAATAATCAATAAAGAATGAGGGGATACTTCAGTCATCTAGACAGAATACCCTCTTATCATAAATTACACAGCTGAAGGATTGTACACAGACAGCTCAGAATCTAAGAATAGTACTGGTACAAAAATAGCACGGTGCTATAAGATGAAATGCACAATCTATGCTATAGCAATAAAGGAACACTGAAAAGACATCAGTCACTGCTTCAAAGCCAAGCTGAGAGTCTGCATCACCGTGACGACCAGGGTACGATTTGATTGGAAGGATGGGGGTGGTGGGTGGGGGGGATTTCCCTGGCTTTGCACTTTTAGTTGTCATACCAGGGGGAGATAAATTTATCCCGATAAGAGATTTTGGATCAACAATGATTTCTTCTGGAAAGTTTAAACATATTTAAAATGACAAATGTGTGCTGCATCATTTTTAGGCAAACTGACTTTTCAAAAATCTCAGTCTAAGCACTTCAGACTGTAAGATTGGTAGCACATTGTATTAACATGATTAAAAAAAAAAAAAAAAAGGAATGGAGTTTAGTTTCACTGGAGCCTAAAATAATACAATTGGCTATTTCAAACTGGAGAAAAAATTATATAAAATATCAACTGGCGACTAAATTATATAAAAAAAATAAAATAAAATAAAATTTAACAACAATTATGTGCTGCAGATTAAGTTGTTAAAATAAGTATGGCGTATTATGTTCCATTTATTGTTGTTACACTGTGCAGTTATCAATGAGGTTATGGGCAGCAATGGTAGTACTTGTCATGAGTGTGTTTTAACAATATGTTAGTTGCTATAACTTGGTAGTTTTTGTTATTGCCTTTTGATATTGTACATACATGCCAATAGTCCCTATAGGGTAAGGACAGTCCTGATTTCCTAGCAAATGTCCCGCATCCCAATGTATAGGAAGAAAGTCCCGATATTTACCAATAGAAAAAAAATTATTTATGCTACACAGTAGAGTTAGTGAAAACCACACTCTAGCCGAATTTATAAAGGGGAAAGAACAACTGCAAAAAGCAACGTAATGTGAGTGTTTGGTACGGCTGCACTCCTCGTCAAAATAATGACCTGTTTTATAAGACTAATTAGGTAAATCAGGCAATTTTGCAATCAACCAATTTAAATACCCCTCACCGCAATTAGTGGTGGAGAATTACACACCTCTCACAGCAAATAATGGGTTTGGTCAACCCTGTGTGCTACACATTCCAAAGGAAAATGAATGGCACACAAAGACCTCAGCCTGGTACTAGCCATGCTGATGAGGATGCTCAGAAGTGAAAACTGAAATAAGCAGTATGAAATTGGAAATTTTGGAACAAGCAGTACTTGTAACACATGAAGCTGTGTTACAAGCTCGAAATACATCACCAGGACAAATTAATAAAATATGGAATGTGTGGTGGCTTCTTAACAAATGTATCACTTCAGAGTTTGCAGTTGGTTGCTTATACATTACAAACCATCATCCAGTTACTATGCTTTGCATATAGTTCAACTTCTTATTTCGTATAGAGTAATTCCAGTCGTACAGGCTTTTCAAACTTCAGAAACAATACGTTTAATTTACTTACATCCATGGCAGTCAAACAGGTGATAATCCTTGCAGTATGTTCAGCAACAATACAGCTTCATACCAAAAGTCTTATGCAGTTACAGCTCTCCTATTTCTTATGTTTGTCTGTATTTCTTGCTCTATGTATGGTTTTAAAGCATATCTGTATGGGATACATGATAAAAAAAAAACAAAAAACAAAAAAACTGTACTTGCTCTAGCTACAAACTAACTAAAAAATACATTCTGTAGGCATAATTACAATGAGACTTTTTCTTTCATGCACCTCGGAATATTGTTTCATCTTTTCTTAATCTCCTCCACAATTCTTTTGCCTACAATCTAAGAAGTAAAGGCTCTCATTAGAACCTTACTTTGCCACTGTGGGGAGACCTTTTTAAGTGCTTCTAAGAATCTTTTTTACATGGATTCTATATTCTCTATTTGCAGACTTTCTGTCTCATGTAAGCTATGAAACGTATTGAAAATTGAAGTTTACAAAACAATACGGTACCGGTATTATAAACTGTAATTTATAAACTGACTTGATGAGAAGGGTTAAAAAATGAGCTATTTGCAAAATGTTATTAAATGTTTCTTTGTCCTTGAAAACAATGTCTCCTTCTTGCTGCAGACAAGTCTCCCACGTCACCTTGCCTTTTATATATCCTACTGCCTGACTGTGGCAAATTAACACCTGCTTTTCAGAGTTCTTAAAATAATCACACAAATAGAAGACCCCAATGTTGTATGTGTGTAGCTAAGATGTACAATATTTAAAATGTATATTCGGGTCAGTTAAATGTAGCAAATTCTATGTTACTCGATAGGCTTTTCAGTGTATATGTAGGATTAGGTGAGCATGAGATGCAATGGGTTATACAGCAATCACCTGGTGCTTACAAACGCTGTTGGGATAGCGTATAGTAGGTAGATAAATACTTGTCTTTACTCAATAATAAACTGCATTCAGTATATTGAGAAATAAGCTGCAATTTAGAGAATCTGATTCAAGTCTGTATTAATCACGTCTATTTGGAAAACACCAATACTACTGGTGAAGGAACAGGTTGTTTAAGTATTATATTGTAGTTGTGGCAGCAGCAAATCAGACTTTCCTCACCATTAAATGGAAAATGTAAGTTAATTGTATTGTATTACACTTCTGCAGAGTCTTGGGCAGGGTGGCTGCCAAGCTCTACACATTCAGTAAATGGATTCCCAAATAAATAAAAACAAAGGGCCAGCCACTGCTAGCAGACATTTTGTTGTCAGATTGAAGAGCCTTATTCCTCAGGAGTAAGACCAGGCAGAGAGGGAATTACTTGATAGTTCAGGTAAGGCTTCTTATGCCATAATGTTCTCAAATTCTGATAATTTGTTAAGGTTTGAATAAAAGTGACCTTTTGTTTGCTGGTAGTACTGTGCCTATTTAGAGCCAGTGCCACTGTCCCTCATATTTAATGAGCAGTAATTTCACAATCATGTAAACAAGAAAACAAAATGTAAAAAAAAATGTAAATCTGTCTCCTTTTTGTATTTCTGCTGTTGTAGGGGTCTGTCAGTGAGGCTCTGTTGTGCAGAAGAAGGACACAGATCATGACCCTAAAAAAGCGGGCTTGGTAAAGTTGTCTTTATTTGCAGTACTAGGCAAGAGCTGTCTCGCTAAACCATGCTGTCCATCTTGCCAAGCACCACCTCCCTAAATTAGTAACTTAGCTCTCACTAGTTCTACCCACTCTGCCATAATACCCCACTCCCCTGCCACTGACAGACAGGATTCTAGCCCTGTCACCGACTACAGTCAATAAAATTGCGCCTAGTAACAGGAAAACAGTATTTTAGTGCAACATCATGAAAGCAATGCGAAAGCAATGTAAGTCACAGACTATAGTCAGAAAGCACAGTAAATGTATTACTGCAACATTTCCTTGCAAATAGGGTTAGGTCACTTGTCTCAGTCCTAAGGCTTGGAAGTTAACTAAATTAAAACTGCAAAAGGTTTATTTGATATTAAAAAAAAAAAAAAACTCTCAGCACATAACTCCTTTTCAGTGGTGCATGTCCTAGTTTCACAAGGTTTATCAAATGCTGCATAAATTGAAAATGGCTTTGGATGCTTGTGCTAATGAAAAATTACAGTGGCAGAAATGCTCATCATCACACCTTCAGTTTATTATTAGTCAGCTTTGAGTCAAACTTAAACAGTTTGCAACCTGACAAAAAAAAGCCTCAAAATAATTCCTGTTTTATTCATTTAAAAAAAAAAAAACCTTTGTAATTAGAGACAGTATTGCAAGTAAGAAGTAGTCACAGAGTCACTTACAATAAGACACTGATTTAACATCTCAGGTTAAGTGATTTGTGTAGGGTTACACAGTGAGTCATTCACTGGCAGAGGTGGGATTTGAACCAGTGACCTTCTGGTTATAAACTCTGGACTTTAACCACTGGACCACACTGCCTCCTTAAGTGGGATCATTTAGGAATATATTGAACAAGGTATAGTAAAGGAAGAAGTGACAACAACTAATGAAAGCAAGAGTGCACATAGCATAATTAATTATTTACCGCACCATGCAGTCATAAGAGAAGACAAAACAACCACTAAATTCTGGGTAGTCTTTGATGCATCACTGAATGATTGCTTACTGACCAGTCTCAACTTAAACATGATCTGCTAAGTATCCTAATTAAATTCCAACAGCACAAGGTTGCATTTATGCAGGACATTACAAAGGCATTCCTGCAAATTTCACTTGCAGAGAGAGACAGAGATGCAGTGAGATTTATCTGGACGAATATAAAATGTGGAGATTATTGCACAAACCCAAGTCACGAAAACAGACAGAAAAGTTGCCTGCAGAGATTTTGGAATTGAAGAACTACAACAAATTAAATACAGTACTTCATGTAAGAGCCTGGTTGAGGAGATTTGTACACAACACACGTAACAAAGATGTGAAGAAACAATGAGAATTATCAACAGATGACATTTTCACAGCAGAAAGATATAGGAAAACATTGTGAAAGAAATAAAACAGTTAAGAACTGGACACGCTTTAGACCGTTAGTCTAAAATTAAAGACCTGAACCCATTTCTGGATGAATATGGACTGTTGTGCGTGGGGGGACCACTACCAAAGGCAAGTCTGAGCTATAAACAACAACAACCCTGGATATTGCCAGCAAAACACGCATTTGCTGAATTGCGGATACAACACCAACACAAATAGGTGATGCACTCCGGTCTCCAAGACACTCTGGCTCAGATGAGAGACAGATTGTGGATTGAGGGGGAGGCAGTTGCACAAAACGATTTGACATGTGAAAGATTTAGAGCTAAACCTGAAAAACATATAACTGCACCTTTACCCAGAGACCAGCTAATTGAAACGCCACCGTTTGAAGTAACAGGGATAGATTTCGCAGGACCATTGTATGTAAAAGTGAAATCACAAAATAAGAAAGCATATATTGCTTTATTTACATGCTCTGTGACAAGAGCTGTACATCTAGAAATCGTTTCAGATCTGATCAAACTGAAACCTTCTTATTAGCCTTCAGGCGATTTATTAGAAAGGGTTATGTAAAATAATATATTCAGACAACGCAAAAACTTTTGAGTTTTTTTTTTTTTTTAGCCCACAGACTGCAGTAACCAACACCCTGTTATTTAAATCTATAAATTACGCATGTGTGCACTCAACGCTCAATGCACTGTCAGCAGCTGGAACTACACGTGTGGCATGTCCTATTTTGACATACAGTTATATGAACTAATACATCTAGTAATCCATTGCACTACCATGCTACCATATCAGTGCCTGCAGATAATGGATCAGCAGCACTGTTATATCCAAATCCATTGTGTTGCCATTGCTGGTAATCCTGGGAGTTCACAAACTGCTTTATGTAGATAAGCTCCATCGACACCTAGAGAACACCTACTGTGGATCAAATGTCCTTTTGCAGTTCTGGTGATACAGAGTAGGTGTTCACTAGATGGTGCTGGCTTTTACTCTTTGGCCGATCTAGCCTGTGTTACTTGTATTTGAACTATTGGTGAGCGCTACTACAATAAATACACTTTGACTGATTTAGCTTGTAATGTTTAGAGCTACTAGTCTTTAAAATACTTTGCCAATGCAGTGAGCTTGCATTTATGTTATTATTAAGGTAGTTAATGTCTTGAAGAATGTGTCATGTGCCCTTCAGAAGTCTTTACACAACCTATAAACTCTATACACAACCCTTACTTACTGTAAACACTGTGGAAGAATGTAGTGTTCAGAAACCAAGTCATTATGTTTTAGTTGTAAAATTGATTATGGGGCACTAAATCACAGCCTGGGAAAAAAGAGATCAGTTTATACAAGTCTTCATAGAGATCAAACACAGAGATTACATGGGAAAAATGTTGTGAATGGTATCAGGATATCTGCCTTTCATTTATTGCAGTTTACAAGGAAATTCCAGTGGAGGACACACAATATTGTACTTTCAGATCACAACCCAGATATGTGAGAAGGTTTTTTATTGATTTATTTTTAAAAAAGACTATTACATAATAACCAATACTGGTCTAATATGTGTCTACACAAAGGTAGCATAATAAAGGTCAGCTGGGTCATAAATCCTTCTCAGGAACATTCTGTTTCAAATAAATTAACACAAAAAGACCAAATAAACATCAGTGTTTTTTCAAGGGTTATTATTGTATTATCATCATGTGGAAAAAATATCCTAGAAAGTGTGGAAAACATTTGCTTCAGACAGTAAATTCTTTTTTACAGCTTTACAGCCTTTGAATCAATTAATATCCTCTGAACCAAAGGGCATTGAACAGCAGTTGATTTACAGTAAATATGGCCCAGGTTAGAACAGGATTTTGAAATGAGAAATCAGCACATTTGCACTGCATGGTCCCACTGTTTGTTGGGGTGGTGACTGGGTTTCTTCTGCAGCAGCAATAGCGATGGTCACGTCAAGAGTATAAGAGAGAAAGGTTCACTTGGGAGGGGTTACAGGCTGCAGATTAATGCAGTCAGCTCTATATAGAGAAACAAGCATACTGAGAAAGAATCTGAAATTCTGAACATTCTGAACAGTCACAGTTTCAGACAAATAATATAATACAAACCAACTGTGATATGTTTAACCATGAAGTATGTTTATTATTTTCTGTAGGACTAGAATGCCTTTCTTTCAAGACTTTAACATTAAAATCCAATAACAGGTCACAGGTGACACGACAAATTAGAATCTTTTATTTGTAAAATCCCTCCAGCAGGGAGGACATGAATAATGACCATACTGAACACCCAGGTATTGAATGCTTATTTCACAAATCAAAGGGTAGACTTTGGATCCTAATTGGATCCTCAGACACTCTTTCATTGTTTCAAGTAATTGATATGACCTTTGTTTTTGTCCTTTAAATTATGTCGGTTTCATCTCTGTCTGCCAATAGTAACAGTTTATATTTTTTTAATAGGTAACGTTTGTCATATAATGTCAATCTGCTTGACATGCCCTCTAATACATTGAAGGCAAAAGACCTTCAAAACTATTCCAACATAAAACAAAAAGGAAATGGGGGAATTGTGTTTTGAAAATGACACGTCTCAGTTATAATACAAAACCAACAGACAGGCGTCACCCACAGGCTTCCACAGGTTTTACAGGTAGTTGTTTGTTGCAGTATTTGTAGGGATTTTACAAATACATTGACTCTGTTTTAGAGCGTACAGAGCTAAGAGCTCAACAATTGCTGGTGTTTACCGGTTTGCTTTTTCCTTGTTTCGGATGAATATCAAACAAATGCTGTTTTTAAATAAACAGGAGTGCATCGTAGTCTGAGGTCAGGTTGTACATCTGAATGATAGAGTGGACATGAGCTTGAACCACTATAGACCGGACACTAAGCACTGAGGCTCTCTCTATTTAGAAAACATGGTGAACAAAGCCCAACCCAATTAGTTGAAGGTCACTTTAATGAATAGTTGGAGTCTTCAGCTGTATTGAAAAAGATAACCAATAGCATTATGAGAGTGAAAATGAAAAACAATTCAAGCATAACTTATGATAAGAACCACTGACCCCAATAAACACTATTCTTGGACTACCTTACCTAAGGTAGCATATTGTTAGTCCAAGATTCATGCTACTTGGGGTCTTTGAAACTATCTTATACTGTTCCCAGATTAAGCTAAAAGTATGGACAAAAAAGTAATTGACTTTAAAGTGTAATTAAAAGGCATTATTAATCTTTTTTGTGCCTGCTTAACCAGCTCAAAGTCTGAAAACCAGCAAAGAGTCAGTTCTGACCAATGTATGTAACAGGTGGGGGCTGGGCGTGAACTGGCAACCACACACACACCACAAGCAAGTGTCTTAACCACTATGCAAAAAAGCTGGGTTAGTCTGCATCCCCATTTTCAGAGCTTTTATCCTCATCTCATCTGACTGAAAGGGAACAGCAACGGCAGCGCATCAAAAATGCTGTATAGACCATTTTATTAAATGTCCAGGGTCATGCAGTTAAATCTAAAACAGAAAGGGTTTGTTTTGAATCATTCCAGGACTAAACAAGGCTCCTGGTGTAGTAAAGATTTTTCACAACATCCATATAATTCAAAGTATGCCCACAAAAAAATCCATAAGCAAATGGAGGGTGGAAGATCAATGGAGCTGACAGAAACAGCAGGTGTTATAAATGTGACGCAGTGAATGGTTTTGCTACTTGGCACTTTCTGAGTCCTATTTCTGTATTCCCCTCACCAGGTTCATTTATCAAACATTGTAAACGTGTGATCCCAGAAGCACGAGTCTATGCAAGTCTGTGTGTTCACGGGATTGGACGGCATCAGACATCACGCAGCACTGCGGCGAGCCAGTGTGTGTGCCTGCGTCTCTGAAAGGGGTGGTGGTGGTGTTGGAGAGAGGTAATGCCAGGGTTAAGCAGCTGTGAAACTGCTGCAGTACACAGCTTTGACAGTGCATCTTGTGATGAGTCATTCCTGTTGCCTAGGCAACTGCCACTGGAGACTTGTGCTGTTAAATAACCTCAGCCAGGAGCTTTTCTGTGATACCTAGAGCCATGATAATAACACCTGCAATGGAGATATCAGTCTAGAGGTTGTTTTAACTTTACTGCTTACAATAAGCAGGGTTCTGCTTCATGCATTCTCTGTGTAGGTGTTAAAATGTTTTAGTGAGGGTAACACTATCGTGTTAAATGTAATTAATGACAGCATATGTGATTTTGACACAATCTGTACTTACACACAAATATAAGCACAGCTAGAGCTATATGGCTTTACGGAATGAAGGAGAAGGAGGAGATACCTGCAAATAGAGTATATGGGACAAACTTGACTTTCCTTGACCAGTCTGATGAACATGTCTTATAGAGATACCTGCTTGATAAACCCGTTCTTCAGATGAGACGTAAAACCAAGGTCCTATTGTGAGTGACTGTTGCATTTGTTGATGCATAGTTCACCTCTTAGTCTCTGTAAGAAGCTTTGGATAAAAGCATCTTCTAAATAAGTAATAATTAATAATTAAAAATAATATTTCTCCCCGTGTTGTTTAAAGGGACAGTTCTTATACAGGCAGGTACCTGCAAGAATGTTACCCAAACACTCTTCCAGAATAGACTTTGTTTCTCAACTAGTGACTCACTGGCATGCAAGAAGAAGTGGTTATCTCACTACCTGACACCCCTCAAGATTTAAGCAATAGCATACTGTACTACAGTGGCTTTTCAGTGTGGTAACGTATAGCAGCTTCATAACCCAGGGAACACCCCAATCATGAACCCCGTGGCTGGGTTTTAATGCCCTGCCAACTTTAACTAATCCCATAGACCTGTCACCCTTTACACTGCATCTTCATTCATGGAAAGAAAAGTTGTTTAATTTCGGTTTAAACATTTTGAGACTCCTTTTCTACATTGCACATGTTTTCTAAACAGAAAACTCCATTAGTGTTCATGGGGTTTACTTTGCTCAAGAGGATGGAGGTAAACAACCCACTTTCCCCCTTCCAGTGCTTGCCAATTGTTCGCCCGTCCTCATTGTTAGAATAACCACAGTCCTCTATTTATTCCACAGACAACCTTTTTACAGAATTCCGTTGAATTGATGCTATAACTGGTGTGCTTGACATTTATAGGTCTAAGGTTAGAGTAACATGCTACAGAGTAGATGTCTATAATAATGGAAAGAAGGTGTAATATGAGTAATTGCATTTTTACCAGCATTTTCCTGACATTTCCAAAAACCCAAAATGAAATCTTGTTTGTTATTTTGCTGGGCACTGAGGTAGATAATGACCTGCTTTCTGCAGGCCATGCTGACATCCGTTTGTTAATATAAGAGCAAAACGTTTTAACTCATGAACTGACATCTGACTTCATATGGAATACACATTCAACTAACATATGTAGTATAAATATTCATATTGAACCCAAGCCATGCAGAATATGCACTTACTGGATTGCAAAGTATACACTGTGGAATATTGCCCAGTGTTTTTACTGTTTGCAATAGCTTACCATTCTTTACCATAATGCTGTGTTTGCTGTCTTTATTACAGGCACGCTTTGCTGTGCCACTGTATAGTGCATTTAAAGTACAGGATTGTGATTATCTATATAACAAAATGCAAATGAACAATAATCAGTATTTTAAGCAATTTAAATATATTTGTTCACTTTTAATTAAGATTTTCAAGTCTGAACTTAGTGCCTGTTAGTGATGACGATAAACAAAGCTGATGTCCTGTGCATGTACTGGGTTGGGCAAAATCTGAAAACATCAGCAATACGTTTAGCATGCTTTACAAGTTACTAGGCTGCCCTACCCATTAACTGGTTCATTTCTTATGAAAATGGCTTCCATGACAGGTATAACTGTATATAAAAGCTGCATCTCCCTGTTGCATGTCAGTTTCAATCATGATGGACAAGACGGCAGATCTGGCAATCCTCCATAACTTCAAAACGCTGATTGGCAAACTAATACCTTACATTGAAGTACACTAAAGAAGGCTGGAACTAGGTGCTACGTGTGCCAATGTGATTTTCTGATAAGTTTTACCTTAGAAGAGTGTTTTTGAACTTACTGTATTGAAGAGTCAGTATCAGGTGTATATAAATTATAACAATACCCGTTAGATGTATCGGGCCTTGGTGGTATTGGGTCTTTGTCCCATTTAAATAAAACAGAACAGCAATTCACTTTTTAAAATAAATGTGTCAAGTATTGTAATTAGGGCTACAGCATTATCATAGCCGTCCATTTCACGAGCGTATGTGTAGACTAGACATCCTTTCTTACATTTTAGTTAGCCTATTTATCCTTTTATTCCCTTTATTCTTTAACATCAGGCAACCGGTATTTTCTGCTGTTGTGTAAATCAAGATTTTATTTTATGTTATTATTTTTGTAATTGGTATTAGATTTGGTACTAGACTTCAGGATATGTTTAGAAAATTTGAATGACACGTTACTTCCATTGAGGTGAGCAGTCTCAACTACTTTTGAAAACAAGTCAGCATCATTTTTTAGTAGTACTCTGAGTTTGTGAATTTAATTTCTGGTTCTTAAATTGGAATATATTTAAAGAAATTGCTGAACCCACCCTGCAGGATGCGACAGAAATGCTTTCATGTGAATTAAAATAAATGCAAATATCATATATAATGCCTTGGTCTAATGTAAAATCTTAGATGAGATTTTAATCTTTTACAAATTAGACCCTGTGACTTTTATAGAGCTTTGTTGTCGTCCTACACGTCAATAGATGGATTTTAAACCATTAGCTCTAAACCTATTAGAGTGTGTCTAGTTCAGCGAGCTGTATGTCAGCCTTTGTATCTGCTCGCACGGAGATCCTCTGATTCCAGCCTCCTGTACGGTGTCCATTTTAGGACATCCTCTGTCGTCACCCCTCCTCAAGTCAGTCCCTCCTCGAGTCAATCCTCACCCCTCCTGAACTTGGTACTGATGAAGGAATTAACTCCAAACCATTTGTTTTCTTGACTTAGTTGTTCCAGAGCTTACTGACAAGCTCATTTATGGACCCCTTGCAAGGATGTCTAGTTAAACTATTATTTTCTTATGCACTGTAAATATCTGATAGCTCTAATTGTATATATGCAGCTGTGGCTTGGAGGAATGTCTCTGACACACTTAACATTTTTAACAGTTTTACAAAACTAGATGGTCAAACTGTATACTTCTTTAGACTTAAATAAAATGTTAATGCTGAGATTTTATTACACAAAGTTTTTTTTTTTTTTAATAGTTTTATTGGTCTGCTATATTTACTGTCTAAGTTATTGCTAAATATGGCATTGTCCTTGACAATCACCTGTAAAATGTTAGCAGCATTACATAAAAAAAATGAACTGTAATTTCTTCCTCTTCCACAAGCTGGTGAACTTGTTTCACTTTTATATACTCATCTATTGTATATTTGAAAAAAAAATGCTGATTATTTTTTCCCATCTAATCATAATTTTCACTTTTATAATGATTTCAGTACACAAAGGGAGACTGTGAATAACAAATTACAAACACACAGTCCCTTATCACCGTGAACCATTAGAAACTGCCACTTTGCAAACTGAGGGACTCCTGATGTTGTCTTGAACACCAGGTTAACAACCTTGTTCTTTTGGAAAAAAAATTGCCATGACATTCAATAATAATAAGCGTTATATTTTTATGTTATTTCAAATATACCGAGCGATTGCTATAATTTAATTTGCTGTATTCTTTTTGTTTCATAGACTAAGCATGCCATCTAGAGGACAAAATTGTCATTACAAGACATTTGCACAAAACAATCCTGCTGTTAGGAAGCCTTGGAATGTATACAGTATTAAAGTAATTTTTATTCTGAATTATAATCTTTTATATATTAAGTCTAAAGATATTATTACAACATAGCATTTTCGGACCTACGTTTATAGGATGAACTGGATGTTAGACTGGTTTACATAGCAGTTTGTCTGTGCTCGAACACATTTCTAGTATGTAGTAATATTTAACTGCTGCTACTTTTTTTTTCTCAGTAGTTATTTGTACTTAATAAAACTGATTTGAGAGTAATTTCTACTGAGCTCTTTTTATCTATACCTATTGCATCACATTTTTACTGATTGATTTTTTTCCAGCAAATTTGTAGTTTTTTAATCTTAATTCACAATTATACCATTCAATGGCTCTGAAGCATTTAGCATTTTTAATGTTTCATTCACAATAAATTATGTGGCATTTACGTGTGCAAATTTGGTTTTCTTTGATTTGTGCCAATAAATCTGGAAGCAGGCCGTGGAGATTTTTGGACTGAAGTTATTGTATTTTGTATCTCACTCTTAATTGTATTGTAATTCTTGATGTGTATTTTTTGTACACAACTGTAAGTCACCCTGGGTAAGGGCATCCACCAAGAAATAAATAATAATAATAATAATAATAATAATAATAATAATAATAAATAATAATAATATAAAACAGCATCTGCAGATGAGGACAGCTGACAATGAAAGCCACGAGGAGCGCAAGCAGTATCACTTGTCCTCATTCAGATAAAATGTCCTACATCGAGTCTGTGGCTGATGCTATTTTAAGGTGAAGGATGATCCCTGAGCCACGTATGTAATTATACAGCCGTTTGGCACTTGTGCCTCAGATTGTCTTTGGAACCCTGGCTCCATTTTCAGCCTGTTTGAAGAGTCACTCTTTGCTTTTTCAAACATCCAAATATCTCCAGATTTCCAGTTTATTCTACTAACTGTTCTGCAAATATCACATTATATTTGTAGAAGGAAATGATATAGAAAAGTGAATACCACACTGAACGTAATAAGGGTGTAAGTTAGGGGTTTAGAGGTTATGAGTCAGGGTAACATTTATTCATATTTAGTCACAGACAGAAGTATTGGCACCCTACACTTCTTATACCATAATTCAAGGTAACAGATTAAGGACATAAAAAAGCAAAATGTACCATTTCTAGTAATTTTAACACATAATCGTTATCAAAAATCAAACAAACTTATTATATATAAACTTATATATTTAAAGTATTTGTTCATGACAAAAGTATTTTGTGTCCTCCATTTGCTTTTATTATGTTTTTCAGATGTTTATAACAGTTCTTAACCAGTATGTTGCATCTTGTTGGTGAAATCTGGGCTCCTCCTTATTTCCGTCATCTCAGACAGGCTGGATACACAATGCCTGGCTACAGCTCTATTCAGATCATTCCAAAGCATTTCTATTGGATTGAGATCTGGTGACTGTGAAGGTCATTCTTATTGAAAGATAAACTGTCTGCCAATCAGCCTATAAGCAGATGGTATCATTGTAGAATGTCCATGGCTGCATTCATTCGATCTTCAAATCACATCTCGCCAGTCCCTGAACTGCAGAAACAACCTCATCTTGATTGAACTACCTTCATGTTTAACCGTAGGTACAAGGTTTTCTTCATGGAAGGCTTTCCCTTTTTTTTCTCCAAACATACTGTGGTCTATTTTAGTCTCATTGGAGGAGAATTTTGTTGAAGAATGCTTCAGATTCATGTTCATATTTGAGGTCTGCGTGCAATACAACTGTTCTGTGTTCAGGTGCCTCTGTACAGTTTTTTAATGCACTATATACCTGATGCTTCTAAATCTTTAATCTCTAAGTCCTTAATCTTGGTTTTTTTTTTTAGCTGCTCAGATGATTCTCCAACCAGCTGTACCCGTATGTTCTTTGGATGTTCGCTTCTTTCAAGTGTTTCTGTTGAATTCGTTCTGTGGCACGTCTTGATTATTGCTCCGATTGTGGATTTTAGTAATCCATATTTATTTTATACTCTTCAGTAACCATTTCCTTTGTTGTAGTTTGCTACAAATTGAGAATAGTGTTTGCTGTCAGCGGCATGTTAATAACCACAACAGCAATGGCAAAGTTTCCAGTTTGAATGACAAGTTGTAGAAATCAAACAACTGGACACAGACTCATTATTTGAAACAACTTTATTTCAGCATATCATAACAGAGGCATGGTGCTCTCTTCTCTCTCTCTCTCTCTCTCTCTAACAAACCATGAGGCTTTTAATAAACTTAATGAACACAGAACGAACAAGTTACTGAACACACACAATGATCAGCATTAACACACGTAGGCTACTAAATATTTTTATTATTAAAACTTTTTTTGTTTCGTTTTTGTATTTATTTTAGGACCTAAAACTTAAACACTGAAGCTTACACAAAAACACAAAAGTGCACTCAAATTCTAATAAAAAAAATAGTCATCGGTACTTTTATTCTTTTACATGCACACGTTTTAGAGATCGATAAAAACACAGTTCAAAACCCATGTTTGCTATTGTGTACGAAGTACCTGAAACAGGTAAAAAAAATTTTAGCATTGAGTTATTATTTAGGCTATTGGAAATATCCACAATGAGGCATCATCCACCGCAGGGATTAAGGTTATCTAACCACATATGGAATTCTGAGCAAATCGTATTACCCACGGAATATTGAGGCAAACTAAGGCACGCCTTACCAGATGGTAAAGCCCTCTTCTTCAGGTTCCAGTGCTTAATTAAGTGCAGGGTGCCAATACTTTTAGTCTGCGACTGTATTTGTAACCAGAACATACTGAAAACTTATTTAAAAACATTTAGGACAGATTTGTTTGGAACTGAATAGCAGCTCAAGCTAATGTTAATCACATAAAGAAAAATGGTTAGGATAGCATATACGAACTGTGGTCAGGTCTAACATATTAGCAAAGTTTCATTGAATTAGTTCCAAAGAGTTTCTGCAGTGAGCTGACATTTTCTAATCTTAGTGATTATGTTCTACATAATGCAAGACTCAAGTCCATAAACCTTATAGTAAGATAAAATGAATTCTCAGGTGCATATTTGGTTTTCTTTTTCAGTACACCAGCAATCCAGCGCCTATTGCTGGTTAGTATTTCAACAATCCTCCAGGTTAACCTTGTGTACTGACCACCTAAACCTAGTAATGACTAACTGGACCACAAGATGTTTCAGTGCTAAATATGATACTGAAGGTTTGGTCTTTATTACAATAAACTTGTTACAATTCCTTGTCCTTTTTATAGTTGCTTTAGTTCTACAGTTGTTAGGGCTACCCCTGCAGAGGGTCCCATGTGTAGATAAAATGACACGTTGTGTGCAAAGATGATCTAAAGGTTGCTATTGCAGAAAGTAAACCGATACTGGCTTGATTGTGTTTATGTTTTGTACTTGTTCTTTTGTGTTCTCACACTATGCGTAAACCATGCTATATTGGGCGTATCGGTCCCCCCAAGCACTGGGTGATTTAGTTTCTTCAGCTGCTAAACTGCCGCTGTTGTTTTATGTACAGACTTGTTGGTTCGGCTGATTTCTGCCGTCAGCACTTATTTCATACAATCTTGAAGTTATCAGTTTATTATACCTTCTCACCTAAACTAACAGAGTGTACCAAATTGTAAATACTTGCGTCTTATTGTGCGAATTCTTTGTTTTCCATGTTCAACAGGTCTTATCAGCAATAGCTTTTAAGCAACCTCATTGACTTCACAGGGCCACAAATCCAGAATGCTCTGAATGAATCCAGAAGGTTCCCTAAAGTTTTGACCAAAATACAATGCATCACCCTAAGCTGCTGCCAAGTGATCCCATTCCACTGTATTATCCCCATAACTGTAAGACACTTTGTAAATTATGTTGGATGATTTGGCCCTTTTGTTTTACATAACTTGTCTTTTAACCTGTAATTACTGTAAGTCCTTCAGCCACAAGACATCGATATAAACTTCACAGTAAAAGCCACATAACGTGAAATCATTAAACTGTCACCCCATTACATTACTTATCAAATGATGTCATCCCATTACTACAAAGTACCTAATAGCAGATTAATAAACAAAATGCTGTAGATGGTGACTGACATTTATTTAACCCTTTACATCCCTGTGAATATTTATAACAGGATATTAAAAGAAAGTTTTTTTTCAATATTATTTCAGGAAACTCAAATGTCAATACATTATTTATAGGTTTTAATTTACCGGTACACTTTTTTTCGCAAATTTAATTACATTTTCTTGACATCTGGAACTCAACGGGCACACACACACACACATCGTCAATAGAAAAAAAATAAAAATATATATATATATATATATATATATATATTTTTTTTTCTGCCTAAGGGCTCAGACGTGAGGGCGACTCACTTGACAAAAAAACGGGCACACACACACACACATCGTCAATAGAAAAAAAATAAAATTATATATATATACATATATATATATAAATAAAAGATTTACCGGGCTGGAGTGAGCCAGAGCCTAACCTGGCAGACACAGGGTGCAAGGCAGGTTAGGCTGGACGGGACACTAGGCCATCGCAGGGCACATCACACACAAACACAGAAGGCAATTTAAAATGACCAATCAACCTGAACAGCATGTCTTTGGACTGTGGGAGGAAACCGGAGTACCTGGAGAAAAACCACACGGGGGAACATGCAACCCCTAGGCCAGAATTGAACCCAGGACCCTGATGTTGAGAGGCAGCAGCACTAACCACCACGCCATCATTCCAGGGTATATAATGTACAAAAAACAAGTCTCAGTCCTTGCCTTGTGTATTATATTTAGCTATTAAACAAGCATTGGTTAGCCCAGTCAACCACTTCTTTCAACATCCGTAGAATTGGTAACAAATGACAAATACATTTTAGCCGTTCTTGCTAAATTGAGAAATAGTTCTTCTGCATTTCTCAAATTCAGTCAAAGAAATTCCAGTACAGTTATTTATTTTGCATATAGCTGATATCCCTCCATTTCTGATTTCAGTAAACACTGGAATACACTAATGGCAAGGGTTCTTTATCCACACTACTAACTTCTTGTGGGTCTAAAATCCTTCCTGCCTTTAGAAACGTGTGATCTGGTTGAATAAAACATGATTTTATTCTGCATTGATCACGGTTGTAGTAATTCGTCAATTTTTCAAAAAGACTTAGTGGAAAGTTATAACACACTGTTTATTCTGACATATGTTCTGTGCAACTCTAATGCCAGTGCTCAGTGTGTATTTATTCATTTTGCAATATTATTATACGTTTGATGAATTCTAATGTTACGGCTTTCAAAATAAGTTATACCCATCTGTAATTTTTGTTTAAATACGTTGTCATCGTAGTTGTGATGTGTATTGCAGACAGTATTTTTGGTTTAAAAAGGTATATTTATGTTTAATTTGTATTAGAAAATGCTTTTTTTTTATCTTCAGGAAATTGCGCCGTATTTTAGTTTAACATTTTTTAAACATCATTTTGGTCGGTATAATTTATGTCTATGCATAGTTAAAATCACTACTTGCCAAATGTGCATTTCCTTTCAAAAATTTTGTTTAAAAAAATTGTTTGTGGACATGTCATACATATACTGTCCAGCAAATCAGTGTTTAATAAGTGTTTATGTAGGCTCACTTTAACAAAGTTATATTATTTTCATAGTAAATTGCTCGGTGACTTTGAATCTTTTTAGTAAATTGAATGGGAAGGTTGGTACAAACACTTTTCTTCATGTAGAGAATAATGTTTTTGACGCTTTAATCAAGTCCACGTGGGGTATCTCAACCTGTTAATATAGAAAACATACACATTTTTAGTGGATTTTTAGTGTTTTTAAGATGTATATATAATTTGAGAAATGCACAAAACGATTGCCTTCCTATACATACCATCTTAAAGTGCAGTTATGTTTATATGAACACATACTACTGGTACGCTGATACACACACACGTTTTTGGTCATATACATTTTAATAGTAAGCAGCAAAAATGTCTGTTCTCAATCATTTAAACATGGAATCTTCCTTTGACTGTGTTACAATAAGCTATTAGTGAGATTTATTATATACAGGTACTTAAATTTCACTGCTTGAAAACTATCTATACAAGTTAAGTCTCTGATAGCTTGACCGGCGTTTCAAAACTGGCCGATAGCTTGACCGCAGTATATAATTGCACATCAAAATAAATTACAAGACAAATGCGTAACGGTTTCTGATACAGTATGTCAACACATACAAATTATACCCGTACTTATTTCTCTTTCGCTGTATTAATTGTGTGAAGAAAACTTAATATAAATATCCTCGGCGAATAAAATGACAACTCTGGTGAGAGTTTGCCGCGCCTTTGCAAACTGGGAATTAAACTTAACACCTATTATTATATAATAGTTAAGATGTCGTATTAGAAGCTTAAAACACAAACATAAAATTGCACATAAAAATAAATCGCACAAATCATAAATTTCTGCTTATGTCTTAACCCATATACAAAATTATGCATGTATCGTATTTCTCTTTCGCTAATACTTGCAAATATATTTAAATATATTGCAAGTACATGTACAAAGAAAACCTATAAAGTAGACAGCAATAAGATGTAATTTGTAAACATAGTAGTCTAAAGTTAACCTATTATTAAATAATATTAATAACATGTTTTTCATATTACAACGACGTGTTTTTGATTTTTACCACATATAAAATGTAGCTTTTAATAAAGATCCTGACATTAAGAGTAAAACAATTAACTAGACACACTGGAAAGATCACAGTAACAGTCTTCTTAAAGTTCAGAGACAGAAAAACTCGACAGCTTAACCTTGCCTTTAAGTTCTAAGATTCACACATGCGTAGAAAGGCTCAGAAAGACAAACGCTAACTTATTTCCCAGCTAACTTATTTTCTGTGACAATGGCACTGCACTCTGCAAACTTGTCTTGCTCTGTAAAGCAATCTCCGTTCATCATTTGAAAATACTGTATCCCAATTAAACGAAGTCACATCCTAATTAAAGGGCATAAACAGTATTGGGAAGAACTGTTTCCCAGTTATATCCCATTGAAGCAGAGCTTCCCCGATTATCAGGATCCCGATTAGGTGGTGCCGACTGAACTGTATTCAAAATTCTTGTGCTACGGTGTTGAGAAAAACTGACCATAATTACTAACCGATTTGTGTGCAGAATATTTCCCTGCATGGAAATTACAGTTTAATGATTTCAATTAAAGGTGTGTGAGAGGGTAAGGCAAGTAGAGGGGGGAAAAAAAACTAATAAAACATGGTGTAATGTTAAAAGTAATTGCTGGCGTCTTAGACTCCAATTAGCACCAATGCCGGACTACCTAGTGTTCCTTAAAAGGTAAGACAATTCCCGATTGGTGCTAAATTGGATTCTGTGAAACCTGCCATACCTATTAATAAACGGTATGTTAAATATTCCAGACTTCAAATATTAGAATAAAACTGAAATACAAATGTTAAAACTAGTGTATCCAATAGATTTCAGCCATGAAAATATAACTAAAACAAATAAAATAAAAACAGCAGATTAGAGAATTTTTTCTATTTATTCGGAGACAATCCTTGGTACAGAGCTTAAAACTAGTAACGGGCCATGGAAACTGGTGTAGAATCTTAAACAAAAGCCTGTCATAAGACCAGACATTTTCAATTAATTTATTAAAAAAACACTAGTCGTGTACATGTACTAATATATATATATATATATATATATAATATATAAAATATTATATATATATATATATATATATATATATAATATATATAAAATATAAAAACAAGTGCTTTCTTCATTTTAACTGTGCGTTAATCAAACAGTAATCTCCAGCTCATTTTTTTTTTCCTGGGTAGTAAGTGTTATTTCCTAATTGCTTATGCCTCAAAAGTATAGAACATGGCTATTATTCCCCACAAACTTTGCTTTTGTGACCAGGACAGTGATATTTCAAAATATCACTATTTACAATGGGAAAACAGGCAAATGTGTGTCTTTTCGTTCACATAAAGTCAGAAAAAAACAACATATGAATCCAAATTAACATGTATTTATACTAAAGTAATACAAAGATGACTACAAAAGATTTAGAAGCGAGTAGTTTTTCGAGATTTACAATTATACTGTATTGGTTAACAGGAATACATACATTAATATGTATATAGGTATGTATGTAGTATGTATTTAAATACAGTACATATAAATACTTTATTGAACGAAAAGACACACATTTGCCCGTTTTCCCATTTGAAATAGTGCTATTTTGAAATATCACTGTCCTGGTCACAAAAGCAAAGTTTGTGGGGAATAATAGCCATTTTCTATACTTTTGAGGCATAAGCAATTAGGAAATAACACTTACTACCCAGGAACAAAAATTGTGTTACATAGTCTATTTAACCTAGCTCCCTTTCAATCCCTGGATCAGGATTCATTTTCACTCATGACTGAAGAGACTCCATTTCTTTTTGTTGTTTTTCTTTTGCTTTAAGCTCCCGGTCATATCTGCAAAAAGAAATGGGACACAAACTGTCAGGAATAGTTACTCTCAAAAAGAGGATGCAGAAGTTAAAAAAAAAAAAAAAAAAAAAAAAACCAGAAACAGACCTTGGGCTACTAATGTTAGCTTAGGTACTGTAGTTCAATAGTAGAGGTAACATGTCTCTAAGAAACTGACGGCTTTGAGGTACTACACTAAATAAGACGCAAGCTTCGTTGGCTCCCCACATTTAACTCATAAGAGGCATTCTGCATTAACCTGAGAAGAGAGGAACGCAGAACTACAAGAGACACACAAAAACATGCTACCTAAAAATAAAATGAATGCTCTGTGTATTCTCTTTCAGGTTACTAAACACAGTCAATTCTCGTTAAAACTAACTTCCATTAGATGAATTTCCGACATAGTCCCAACCAAATTTAGCAGTTGCTTATTATAAATTACTTCATATAATTAAAATTATATTTTCAGTGGTACTGTAACTTCGATAAAAAAAACGGACAGCATGCATTTGGCTTAGATAATACAAACTACTGAATTTGTTTGCGGGTCCCTTAATTTGCATTAAGGAGAATTGACTGCAATTATTTAATTTCTAAAAAGGTATGTTTTACCAGTTACATGTTTTACTTTTGTTCTAAAGTGTTTGTAGCTAACAAAATGATTCCATAAATCTCCAAGTGCGTGCATGACATGAACACAGATTTCTTAAAGCTACTATAGTACCAGATATCACCATTATCCAACAAGAGGCAGCATCCTAGGACCGCAATCAGGACTTTCCTCAATGGGAGATTCACTTACTGCCAGATACGGTAAAGCTGGGATCCTCCGGCACAGCCCAGAAAGAAGTTAACGGCAAATAGGCTCCAGTTCTTTGGAATAATGACCAGAGAGTATCTGGACCAAACTAAACCTGTTGGCAGAGCAAATATCACTATAGAAACATTGGGTAAAAAATGCAAGCTGCAGAATAATAGAACAAGCATTCCCTTGCTTACAAACAAACAAACAAATACATATTAAAACATAGAAAGAAGACTACATTTTACAAAAGCACAACAAATTAATATATTGACTGAGCTCCTTTATATATGTGGGTAAAGGCAGAGCACGTTCATGTGATACTTGGCATTTAAACTGTTTCATTGACAGTCTCACACAGTTTAAGCTGTAGTGGAGAGACTAGATGTACAAAATTACAAGTCAGAGAAGAAAGGGGAGGAGAGCATTTATTGCATGGCTGGGTGTAACAGAGCCCTCCATTTATTTGTTTAAAAGAAATGTTAGTATGACAGATCCACTTAGATGTAACACCTCATTTTCAGGGACGTGTTAATCAAAACAGTTTGATCCCCCACCCCTTCAGAAAAAAAAAAGTGCAAATTTTAACTGGACCATTGTTTTTTTAATCTTGTCCCATATCTATCACCTTAGTTTTACAATGACCTTGTTAAATCGCCTATACAGTATATGCCTCATCCATGACAGTCACCATTGCAGAAAAATCTTTTGGGGTAAAATGAAGAACCAATGTCCCACAGAGTCATCCGATAGCAAATTGACAATATATTTGGGGTACCACTGCACCTCTGGGCCAGATTTCTTATTAACATATTGTGCATATATTTAAAGAGGAAAGGATTTGCTATTGACCAAGTAAGGGGACTGAATAGGATACAAAGGGGAAATCAAATGTCCCAGTCATTCTATTTCAAGCATGATGACACCATCATTATCAGCTGATGGTGGCCATTGTTCGACAAGTTTGGCTGTATTTATCACTCAATTTTCTGCAGCAGATTATGTTTCAAGACAATGATGACCAAATAAAGCAACATAAGACAGAAGTTGAAGCAGCTCCTTTTCCCCTCCTGTACCTGTGGCGGTCAACACTGCAGACTGTGAGGTACTGAGTTTTTCTGCCGGCCGGGTCATGTCTGCTAACCCTGCAATTACCAAGCCCTGGAATAATTGACAAGAGAAAGTTTCGATGAGCCACGACAGTGTATTACAGCCAACAGACTGAGCCCTCACTCAACAGCAGGGATTGTGTGAACCATGCGACGGGAAAAACAATGCAGGAGAGCCAGCCATAACGCCGTCACCTCTTTGTCTATAAGATTCAGAGGAAAGCCAAGCAGACAAACGTTTCAGCCAATGCCTTCCTCTGTTGGTTGATTACAGTATGTTTACTGGTTTGTCTACAATATCCCTTTGCATGGTTCACATTCTAGTCCTGTCTTCATTTTGAAGGTAAAACAAGCCTCTTCCCCCATGTTGATCCATGGTTCTACTGCATAAAAAGTATCCATATTTACACTGTGCTTGACAGCGTGTCCCTTTCACAGGTACTCTAACACTGCGGCACCTTTTATGTAGAGTTCTACGTGGAAAGGGACCAACGTTGCACAGGGGACTCCAAGACATGTGGACCAACATGAAGAGGGCTGTTCTGTTGTCTTTTTTTAATGTGTGGAGAACTCATTTGAATAGCACACATTTAAAAAGGAAAGAACTATGGGTTCGGTGTTTATTAGTGCTGCATGAAACAATTATTAATGTAATCAATCAATCTATAGATTAGTGCTTCAATTAATTGATTATTTGGATAAATATCAACACATCACTCAATAGCTAGCAAGTTGAACCATTTTTTACAGATTTTTATGTACTCAGTGCAGTAAATATCTCAAGATGATTACACTTCCTTTGCTTTTCTATTTCAGAAACAAAAAATACTTTAGAAATTATAGAGTATTTAAAAAGAAGTATTAAATACGGAATACTCAGTGTAGTATCCTTCTGATAAAAACTGAAAAATCAAATTATGGCAGCTAACTAAGGCACTGAGACTATTAAATACCACAGACTTTATAATTTTACAAGCAGAAACTATTTATTTAAGTTGACCACTTCATAAGACAAAAAGCAACTACGGGTTAATTGCTGCTTTTTTATATAAATGTTTTTCTAACAATGGAATGGTATGGAGAAAATGTAATTCCTTACTTGTAAAACAAAACAAATGGTCTAACTTTTCTATTACATTTCACAGTGGGATGTACTTCAAACAAATAACCTGTCTGTTTCCAAATCTTAATAGTCCTTTTAATAATTATTTTGCTTTTGTAGAAGAGCTGCAATATAAACAAAAAGAGAAATTTACAGTTCATAAAATATCAAAACGATTTTAAAAATATTCTTTTTACTTAATGTTTTACACTTGTATTTGATACAAGATATATCTTTCTCGGGCAAGAAATACACACAAAGATCACACAACGAGGGTGACAAGAAACATTTATATTAAGTGCAACTGTAAAACAATTAAATAAGTGGGACAATAATTTCAATTAAACTGTTCAATGTATGTCCCGCAGCAAATGCTGACAGTTTGTATACAGACGGACTGAATTTATGAACCTAACATAAGGAAGTACAGTGTTACTTAATAAAAAATAAAAACTGCCTGCGAGTGTATTAGAGGGAGGGGATCATATCACTGCTTGCTTCTGAGTGCTTACTTTTTGTTAAAGAATCACCCACGGCTGCGAGAACAAGACTTACGCATGCTTTATTGGGGGGGGGGGGGGGGGGGGGGGGGGATGGGGGGGGGGTGGTCGATGATACGATTAATCGAATTTGAATAATCATTGCAGCACTAGTGTTCATTCTCACAAAAACCTTTCGGTGAAAATTACATTCTGAATAAAACAAAATGAAAATCACACTTCAGCAAAATATTACTGAACCTTGGAATTGATAGTATTTAACATTATAATAAGATCAATCAGTTTAGTGTATGAAAAAAATAAAACCAATGAAAACAATGCATACAAAAGGTATGTAGTACTTCTGTACATTTACAATTTCGGATCCAAAAGCTGTTGAAATAGTGCTGCACAAATCGATTATGCGGCTCAAACTCTCCACAGGTTAGGGTCATTGGTGTAGATTGAAAGTGAAACAAGTGAAGAAACAGCTGCTTGGATTTCTGTGGATTGCAAGTCCAGGCAGCTGTTTCTTCAGATGTTTCACTTTGAATGGTAAATTAGCCTAATCAACACCAATGACTCTCACCTGATTGTCAGCAGCTGATTTCTGTGAAGAGCTAAATCTGCATCATGTAATAATCAGTGTGTGCAGCGCTACATTTTAATAATACACATCAACATCACACTCACCCATTTCATTACAGGGGCCCAGAAGAAAACTGTTCTCGGACCTAGAAATGGAAACAGAGAATAAATAAAAAGTATGAGGCCTTTCTTTAATGGTACAGACACAGGAATGCTGACAACACGTAATGAAAACAAAAAAAGGTTGAGAAGACAGCCAATTACAATTATCTGAGTGCATTGCAGGAAGATGGGGGTCCCATTCTGGACAACATTACAGTGGTAATGAAGCTCTACAAAAACAGGACAAACTGTAATCACCTCAATCAGCTGCAAACTATGTTCCTTGTGTGAAACCTTTCAGAAAATCAGTCTAGTGCATTCACCCAATGCTGCACCTGTAGTAACACCCTTTTGTCACAAAACTGATTTACATCAATTGGTATTCTTAATTCTATAGATCAGCTAATCAGTTGTCAGAACCTTGGAAAAGTAGATCATAGTGACTTACATTTACAGTATGTCGTGTGTTCTGAAACTACAGTGGAATCCATGTGTTCGCTCCCTTGCTCTGTAGATTACAGCATGCCGCCTGTCACGACAATGACGCATGGTAGCAGCAATTGCGCATTTTCTGAAAAACTTTGAAATCAGTAGCACTGATGAAACATGGAGCTAATATTACAACAGCAGGGGTCGCTGTGGTCTTCCACTGAAGAGGAGTAATGTAAACTAAGCAATCAATTACCTTCCCAACTCTCAAAAACAGATCCACCCTCTAGCCAATGCATTTCTACCACGTCTCCATAAAATAGTCTACCTGCAATTATCAAGCTTAAATACACCTAGTGTGGCTTCACTAAAAGGTATCTGTGATTTGTCTGTATATATTGTTTTCTCAATATAGTAAATCTTGTAGACTGTCCTTCAAAAAGACTTACCATTGTTACATCATATGCATTGTATGAATATGGGAATGCCAGTTAAACTTTGAGTGACAGTTAATATTAGTTTGAGTCAGTGACAAAAGAGAATACAATAGATATTGTACATAGCTCAGTTTGCATAAAACTCACAGTAAAATGAGCATTAAACTTCAATTTAAGACCAAGTTTTTTTTTTTGTTTTTTTTTTTATAACCAAAACCAACTTAGTAGTTGCGCTAACAATAATGTAATATGTATGCAATTACTTTGCTAAAAATATAATTTATCAGTTAAAGTTATGACCAAATCAGAATTTAAGAATCACTGCTGCCTGCCTTGGATTTTACAGTGATGAAATCAAGCAATAATATCTTCTTGAACACACCAAGTTTATGACAACAGGGGGAGCAGGGAAAGCTGGTTTAGATTATGCACATTTGTTTTCAGAACTCAAATTTCAAGTTTCCTGGTGGACACATTTTCTGTACAAACTCTGTATTAAATTCAAGGTTATGCCATCAAATAAAAGCCAACCCTGCTTGTCTAAACAAATCTAAATGAATATTTTGCGAGTATACATTATTAAAACACAAATAACTGGCTGAAAGTAAAACTTGCTTCTGTTCGTCATGGTGCTCTAGCTAAAGGGAAACAGTTTCTTGCACAGCAAAGGAGAACTTTAGACACACATTTTACTGAAGTTAAACAATTATTGAGTTTTGTTAATTTCACCCTGCGGTAGGGATAACAACCTCAAAAAGACAGAATGAACAAAGATGATGTCACTTCTGGCCAACAGAAATATGCACATTTGTACCTTACAGTCCAGAACAAATATTCCAATTGCCCAAGCACTGGTTTCATCTGCACAGTGTTTCTGAACCATCTACATGTAAACTCTCCTTTTGACATTAATCCTACACCTGTCTGATAGTGGAAGGATTCACTGTAATGAGTTTAATATACAATATTCACATATTGTTATTTAATGACAAATAAATTTGACTCCTGTACTGTAAATCTCACATGTGATCCTAATTTACTGCCTCAAATAGCTATGCACTGTCATTGGAAATGTAATTCCATTCCTGGTTTTTAACACATCTTCATTTTTTTCTTGACATGTACACTATTTAGTGCATGTTCCTCAAATCTAGTAAGTAAAGAATAATATTAAGAATGTCACAAATCTGGTGTGTGAAATAATTTCTTGTAATAAACAGATTTAGACAAGGCGTTACATCAGTTTAACCATTCAATCAGAGGCCAGAACAAATGTAGGTTTCTGTGTTACACTAAAGATTTCTTGCTAAAGGATGTACCTTTACAACTCTCTGAATGGTACAGCGCTTGCAATAAAATGGCAGAATAATCCGATTAACACATTTCTTTTTACCCCCGTTTATTTAACGGATCATTTGTCACAACAGTTCTAGACTGGACTGACAAACTAAAGGTTTAGAACATAATACCAAACAGTTGGCACAATACTTAAAACTTAATGGGATGAATTAAAATACAGTATTTAGGAATTTCTTTGGAAACACTGGTATTTGCTTTCTATTCGGGCAAGGTTATTGTAAATAATACGAAATAGTCTGTACTGTAAATGTTAATCACGTTACCATTTACTTTGCACCTCAGCGTAATGCTGTGTGCCATTTAAAATGTTTACAATATCAAAAACATTAACCTCATGATAAAACTATAAGTAAACATTTTTATTAAAGCCAGCATCAATCAAAATTAACCAAACAGACTTTGTATAATTTTGTCTATTTGCTTTTTCTGTAGACTTGCGTTTTGTTCCTTCAATTTTTTTTTTTTTTTTGCAAGTAAGAAGTGTATCCATTTCAAAACACTGAAAATATATTCAACCAGCCGCTATTACAGTTACTAAAATGAAGCTGCAGTAAAAAATAAAACAAAAACTTCAAAAGTATGAGTATTGTGATTACTATTGATGTTTACCGGAGCATTTATACTTCTAAAAAATGCGGAAAGATTTTGCTTCACCGATAGACAAATTGAAAACGCAAAGATCACGAGCAGCACAGAGTGCTCTCCTCAGGCACTATCGCCAGACGCCCGCTTTACCCACCCGCGGGCGTAACTAGCTATGAGGAAACCGAGGTTATGTTCTCTTTTTTTGCATCATTAATGCTGATGCTCATGTAAAAATTCTGGTAAAGTACAAAAGACTCCTTAATTTTCATAACAGACAATGTTACAAAACTAATGCTCACACAACTGCTGCCATCCTTTAACAACATTCACCTCTTGTGCAATAACATACTTCTATTACAGATTGAAAGATATGGGGTGACTGCAACATGCCATTCCAGACAACCTATTTTGCTAGAGAAGCCAGACCTTTAATACGACAATCTCTTCTTGATTCAGCCATCAGTATCAAGAACACCAAATCATGCAGAAGTAGTGTGCCACATTGCCAGTTTATTCCTAGTTTTACCGAAAAATTAGTTTTTTTTTTTTTTTTTTTTTTTTAGCTGGACGTAGGTTTTTACTGATTTATACCCAATTTTTGCCTATTCAATATTTTCCAGGTACTTTTTTTTCTAGGAAATGCACAATATTTTGATGAAAATGCAGTTTTATTTTGACTCCAACATTGTAATAAGCAGCCCTACACTGTATCCTAGGATACAGCAGGTACGTTTAGATGTCAGAAGATCAAATAACGTTCAAATGTGGTTCTGTCACTTCACAAACCCATTATCACTTGATTGTTGGCCAATCAAAGTCTGATTATTGTAACGATTGCTGGGCTTAGTAACTACTAGCTTACTCAAAAACTAAATTCAAATACTTACACAAAAATATAATATGTTTAGTAGATGAGGACCGGAGAAAATGTAAATCAGTTTATGAATATTCAAAAGAAAACTAATGTTTCAAAATCTACAAAAAGCAAAATAGAAGTGGGTCAGATGCGGTAGAGGATGTACAGCGTTGCAAATACTGCTGCATTGAGGTACATGTTTGCACCAACAACAAAATAACATACTGAAAAATAAGCAATACATTAAACTAAAACAATAAAGTGATCCGAGAGGACAAGCAATCTATTTATGTGGCTTTTACACACGCTTTAATAAGAAGCACAGAATGACTGTGTTAATGAGCTTTGCCATACCAATATCCTGAAGTGCTGCACAATCACTTAGCATCCTGTAACAGACAGGCAGATAAGCTACCATGGAGAAATAAACAAAACAATAATGCTATACTAATTACAGTAGATGGCAGATTTGTTTGAAATGTCAATCATCTTGCGTCTAGGATTTCAGACTAAATCAGAACTAGTAAAAAAAGTACACACCATCTAGATCTTATGTTGGGAGGTTTCCTGTATATGTTATGTGCTTTTTACTTTGTTATACAGCTATTTACACGTCTAAAGAAATATTAAAGCCAGAAAGCTCTCTTGGAGTTCACAGCATCATTAAACCCACTGACATGGTCTGAAGTCCTTTCCCTTCAAGGACAAGTTTCAGTAAACTGTGATGTGAGACAATGACAAACTAGTGAAGTGTTCTCAGCCAATGATTGAGAGAGGAGTTGGCTGTGGGCTGTCCATTCAGTCACATGTGAAAAAAAAAATAAATTAAAAAAGTCCTCTCTGAACTGCATTAAGTGATGGAAAAATTAATAAAACACTTACTTCCAAAATCCTTCAGGAGTATTAACATTCAAACCAATAATGTACATGCGACTGCTAAAATATAAAGTCTTGCATTTCAGAATTCGGTAGCAGGTCACATTTAAGCATTTGGCCTCCAAAGCCTAGTATTACCTACAGGAAGATAGTCTGTTTATTTAAAGATTTTTTTGTTGCTGTTTTTGAAAACTGCACTTACACTTTCCGAGCTTGAGGCATTTTATTGGGAGGTAAATGTGCAAGCTGCACTCAAAACATGGTTTCATTAAAAATAAAACATCATGCATTTGTAAATCTGGTGATAAATTACACAAACATCAGGGTTCAACTTGCATAATTAGATAACACTGTAACAATTTTTTTTTTTTTGTTCCTGGGTAGTAAGTGTTATTTCCTAATTGCTTATGCCTCAAAAGTATAGAAAATGGCTATTATTCCCCACAAACTTTGCTTTTGTGACCAGGACAGTGATATTTCAAAATAGCACTATTTCCAATGGGAAAACGGGCAAATGTGTGTCTTTTTGTTCACATAAAGTCAGAAAAAAACAACATATGAATCCAAAGTAACAAGTATTTATACTAAAGTAATACAAAAATGACTACAAAAGATTTAGAAGCGAGTAGTTTTTTGAGATTTACGATTATACTGTAAATATAGTATAATCGTAAATCTTGAAAAACTACTCACTTCTAAATCTTTTGTAATCATTTTTGTATTACTTTAGTATAAATACATGTTAATTTGGATTCATATGTTGTTTTTTTCTGACTATGTGAACAAAAAGACACACATTTGCCCGTTTTCCCATTGGAAATAGTGATATTTTGAAATATCACTGTCCTGGTCACAAAAGCAAAGTTTGTGGGGAATAATAGCCATTTTCTATACTTTTGAGGCATAAGCAATTAGGAAAACACACTTACTACCCAGGAACAAAAACCGCCTCACCTCGCCTCCCCACAAGCACCAAAGGCCCGACTGGGCCAGTTTCATTTAACTAGTATAATGTATATAGTGTATAAGTGCACATGGCTTCCGTTTCATGAATCCAGGAAAATGGGCCAGTGTGCCAAAAAGCTGAAAATTAACTTACAAACCTTTTTTTTTTTTTTCTCAATAACCCCCGTGCCTACCTTATTCTAAAGAACATGTCAATTTAACTAACATTTTCCAGTTGGTCATGTTGGGTCTTTAACATGTAAACACATTTTTTCTACAGTTGAGGGGGATTGTAAAACATACCCTCATCAAATAGGTCCTATAAAAAAGTTACTTGCAGTATAACTGATATGGGACAGGTGTCCACCATTCCATAAGTGGAACCACCTGTGGGTAAACCTTATTTGTGGGATAAACATGGGTATGACCCCTTACACACCTAACGCGAAACATTCTGACATCTCAGTGTTACTGAGATCATATCCCAGGGTCTGGCGAGGATTGCGCCAAGTCCCCATGTCTAGATATCTCGACTGCGATCAGTGTTGACCCAACATATTATGAGCAGGTCGCAGGGTGACGGACTGTAGAATGGTCTCGGCCAATCAGGGGCTGATCCACCCCTGGCGTGGTCTGCAGATCTTGTGGGAGGGAGCAACCCCGCTTGCGACTAGAAAAAGGTCTCAGGGCACTGCCCTCGTACAGTGGCTCTTTCCCTGCTCGTCTGTACAGACTAAGAACCCCACCGTTTGTCCGTGATGCAAAACAGTGGACACCTAGAGGGTTATAATACAAGGTTTCGTTCAGGGGCCTGGTGGGAGTGCAGAACAGTGTCCTTCTGGTTGAGATGCGTCCAAAGACTCACCAGACATTTCACGCAGGACTTAGTGTTGTACCAACACGTTGGGCCACATGATCTACTGGACTGCACGATAACCGTTCCAACAGGTTTCGTTGTCGAGGGGGCCAAAGACACCCTGGATCCGACGGTTCTTGGATTCGGTGGTGTATGCAACAGGTCAGGGAAGTTACTAGTCGTGTATACAGGGGACAATGGAGGACACCATTTTTTTAAGACGTACTCGATCTTTGTGTGACGGACCAAGATCTTAACATAGACCTCTTGTAGTGAATTATCCCTACAACATGGTCTTCGAACACATCTTCTTTAGTTTACTTCGGGACCCTTGAACGATAAATTGGTAGTAGTGCTAAGGAGGTTTTTCAGATGACTAATTTGCTAACAGGAAACAACCGTTTTCGCAAGGATATAAGAGATTTGACCATCCACCTCACATCCTGTACCAAAAACCTTAGGTCTGCGTAGGATTTATGGATGTTTTTATTTTTTTTTTAGATTTAAACGATAGTTCAAAAGTCACATTGTAAATGTTTCAAAGTTACAGGTCTTAGGACGTGGCGGTTGGAGCGGGAAAATGTTCGTGGTTTCGGGCTGACCAGATGCAAGTAAATTGCAACGGATCACATGTTCACGTGTACCAAAAGACAAAGTAGGTTACCCGGTCACACGGTTTTCAGCCGACTTTTAGAGAATGTTGAAAACTTCCTATTGACAACTTTTTTGGAATCCAGGGCCTAATGTAGTATACACCAAATTGTCTAAATTGTGTGTAGAGTCAGTTTTGAGACTGCATACCGGAAGTGCTGTGTTGGTGGTACCCATTCCTGCGACATGGCACTCCTTTTACAAATCGGGTTTTCTACAACTAAGCAACCAATAAGCCTAAAGGAAAGCGCTGAAATCAATAAACCATCAAGAAAGGAATTATGGAAAAATGAAGACAAACATTTAGAGTGGAGGCTTCATTATGATAGTGAAAAAAAAGTAATGCTCTGCCTTGTTTGGCATCAGTTTCTCAGACTTGCAGATAAAACAGCAGCTTTATTTGTTGAGAATTCAACATTTCGTTTACATCATATCCAGTCTCACACTAAGATGTCCTGATGGATAACCAGATAAATGATCGAACTGTTTAACTTTTTTATTGGGGATCCAATGTGTTCAGGTCAAAAGCGCCATGAACAATCTTTTCAAGACTCATTTGCATCACTCAGCAAGATTGGTGCTGACTTGGGAGAGGCTACACAAGCGACAACGCTCCGAGAAAGACTTATTTTGTATTATGAATATTGTTTTAATAGTGTTTATTATTGGGATTAGGGATGGAAATTTTTAATAGTTTCCTACTTGAGTACATAAGGTGCAACATTTTTGTGTATTCGATTACCCAAACTCTGGTCCCTTACGCTCCCAAGAATAAAAGGCAAATGCGTGTGTACAAGCAGACTGCATAACAGTATAAGCCGTAAAGTTTAGTCAGGTTCACAAAGTGTACAAACAATGTCCAAGACGAGATTTCTTAATTCAATAACCTATTTACTTAGGCACAAGTTTTTCCTTTTGTTAACTCGGTCAAAATGAGAAGTGTCATTTTTACAATGTCACCAGTATTTTGGAATTTAAAAAAGTGCGTACCGTGCACTGCAAGCACCAAGTACCAAGAGCACTATGTGCACTGTGGACCGTGCGGTGCTGTGTCTGTGCACTAACGCTGTAGCGCTAGGCACCATGTGTTGTATGTGTAACAGGGCTCATTCGTGATAAATGAGCCTGTTACGATGACGTAACCCCCTCAGGTGTGAAGAGTGTTGAAAATCGCCCGAGCCAGGAGATCGGTCTTTTGGCTTAGTGGGTTTGACACTCACTTGGGGAAAGGCGGAGCGGTGCGGACGCTGTGGGGTGTTTGCCAGGTCGGTGATTTGGTCAATGATCACTCTGCACACCTAGATACCAAAGTACCAAGAGCTATGCATGCGTATGGTACCAAAGCACTGGGGCGCAGGTGTGCAATTGTGCCTACACTAACCGCATGGTCACACACCTGGTCAGTGTGTAGCATGCACCATGAGGCACAAAGGCCTAGGCCACGGAGGGCAACAGTAGAAATAGAAAGATTGGAGAACACAGTTTGTTTACAAAGCCCAAGGTGGGAAGCCCAAGGCGGGGCAGAGTGCGTCATGGTAAAAAGGGGCCTATCGGCAGCTCTGGTACAGAGAGCTCAGCAATTACCTACCCAATGGGCAGGCATATCCCATACATCATGTTGTTGGTGGTCGTCTTCAAATTGAAAGGGCACAGCTTTCCACAGTACTGTGGACAGTTTCTTACTGCAGTCCGTTGCCAACCACAGCCAGGATGAACCAATTTAAAAACAAAATTAATTTTAAAAGATGGTATATTTAAGCGTTTTTTCTGTAACTGGTACAACGGGCTTGTTGTGCTAGTTGTAGGTATATCAAGATGCAAAACAAAAGCAGTACCACTTTATAAATAAAAGTTAGCAGCCACAACATAGCTAGAATCCCAAGATTCGTTTGAACCGGTCACTAGAACATAATTAGTAGTAAACGGGGTAATACATAAAATCATTTCGCAGATGCTGCTGTGCAGAGCAGTACCATAAACAAAACAGACTGTCTTGAAAATAATCTTCACTGAAATTAAAAACATCAACAATGGTATAATTGTGTGCACAAAACGTTTTGACTGAATCGTGTTAAATCAATGATTCACACTAATCTCCCCGATGGCAGGCCTGTGTTTTTAAGAATGTTGTTACACCGGTAAGTACCGCAGTATTTAGCACGAACCAATCAAAAATGATTGGTTGACTGGATTTGTTAAAAATGTCAGATTAGTATATACCAGTAACCACCCTACCACTCTCTACCGTCACATAAAAAGGTTATACACACACATACAAATCAGGACATTCACATTTGTTTTGTTATTACATTCTTACCTGCCGGGTGGTTGTAAAAGGGTCTCAGCTTGGCCGGCAAAATAAACTCGATTTTGTTCATTAGCTGGTGATAGGAGGCTCGCAAACCCGTCGCTGCCATGTCGCTGACAATTGTAATTGTTTTAACCTAAAAACGATGTAAGGAAAACAAACTTAGCACACAAAAATATAACTATGAGGCAAGTCCTTCCCTTCTCCACATGAACTGACAAGACGATGCACTGTACCGCTTTCTTTCCGTTGCTGATGTGGTTGCCCTACTTTCGACCTTCCCTTTATTTGTTCCTCTACCGACAGGAGGCAACTCACAGCACAGAAAACAAAACCAACATTCAGAGAAACTAAACGAACTGAGGTATGTAACAGAACACCACACAGGGACCCTTTAGTACTGATTGGGCAATGGTGAGGAATGCCATCGGCTGATTGGATTATGTGGATGTCATTTAACTATAGACTGCCTCCATGCAATGACATTTGACCTTCCGCATTACCGTTTAATCACATAAATAAGTGTATAATGTATACTTAGCTTACATTACTTTTTTTTTTTTAAATCAGAAAATGCAGTTCATTGTTTCATATACAAACCCTTGCATCCTAGTATAACTTCGAGCCCCCATGATTAAAGGCACTAGTAAATCTGCGTCTAGATGTTTACAGGCATGCATGCATATATATATATATATATATATATATATATATATATATATATATATATATATACTATACATCAACATGGTAAGTTCTGATGATGAAAAGGCCATATAAAGTCTTGTATGAAAAATGTAACTGACACCATTTTGGCTTTAACTTAAATCGCGTAGTAAACTGCAGGCGTTTGAGCCAACATGGCGAAGACAGCGTGCTGTTACAATCCGTAGCAAATTCGTATGAGGTTGCATTATAATTATCTTCACAAGGCACTTATTTTTCCCCTCTTACTGGTATGACACAAAAAGCCTACAATAAAGCTCCGCCCCCTTCTTGTTTTGTATTCTCGCGTTGAGGGCAAACGAACACTATTGGCTGTAGGGTTTGCTGGGGCTGGAGAAAGGAGAGAAGTAAATAACAAACACAGTAGCGGAGAAAAGCTGAGATGTATGCAAAAGTGGAGACGGACTAATAATAAACACGCTGTTAGATAGGAGGAGACTGGGACTGAAGAGACAATACTGTAAGGAAAAAATAAACCGACGCGTGGATATTGAATTCCTTCAATGTTATTTTTTAAAGGGAGAGGGAGTTGAGCACTATGTCCTGCCCCAGTAACCTGCTTTGGGATGTGAGGAAGCGCTCAATAGGGCTGGATAACCCTAATGCCGTCAGGATCAACTATTTAGGTAAGAAATATTAATGAAGCTAAATTAACGGGTGAGCTGGGCGTATGGACTTCATGCACAATGACAGCTGTCGAATCGAACCTGTCTTAGTTAATGAAGTCCTCTTGCTTTGCACAATATTTGTTATTGGAATACAAAGCTTAGTGTGATACTAAGGGTTTCCAGCAAGGAGTTGCGCTGCACCGGTTTACTACGGAAGCAGTGTCATCTGTGTGTCAACCCTATTGAAAAGTCTGCAATTACTGTATCTGTTACTTCAAACTGATGACGTAAGGGAGTGTCAAATTCAGCAGTTTTAGCACTGCTTGCTCTGCGAATTAGAGTTTGTGTATTGATTTATACAAGCCAGTCGATAGATGTGCTCTCCTGATTTGTCCCTATATGATAAAAAAAAAAAAAAAAAAAAAGTAAAATATAGGTCACCACAGTACAAGTTGTAACTATCCAAAGGGGAAACTGTTTAGTTTTCCGTTAATAACATTAACATTATTTGTTCCAAAGCGTGTACAGTACACGGACTTAACAGAGTTGATATGAAAGTGATGTCTTTCTGTTGGTCATGGTCGTTTTAGGTGTTTATTTATAAAGAGTGAAACATTTAGTGTTACAGCCATTCACTTTAAAATCAGATACTGTGATGTAATTGATTTAAGTTGCTGGTACACTTGCTTTGTTGTTATTGCAAATAATAATCAATCTCAGTAGCAAAGCTCAAATTCTTCCTGGAGGATGCATCGAATTCAGTGAGCAAGGAAGGGTACAGTGGAGGATCTCAATTAATTTTTATGTCGTTGTTTTTTTACAGTATGAATTGTGTTTTTGTTTTTGTTTTTCATGGGTAGAAAAATGTTATTTCACAAAAGTTGACTAACAAGAAATAATAATAATAATAATAATAATAATAATAATAATAATAATAATAAAGATAAAAACTATTCCACGTTCTTATAATTATGAATGAATAAATCTTGGCTGCAGCTCTTTTTTTAAGATCGTCTCTAAAAACCCTACACAGCACTAATGCTGCATGAAATAAGCTCTAGTCAGGGATGTGCAATTTGAAGCTCTTTGCTATAGACAAGGCGTTGCTGTTTTTTTTAATTTTTTTTTTTTATTATAGCTTACTATATACATGTTTAAAAAAAAGTGAAATAAATACAATAATAATGAATGTGCAGTTTTGTGATTGAATACTTTTGTTATCCAGAGGAAAGTGCTGTTGCATCTGCATTAAATACATCCTTTTCTCATGCATGCAAAACCCTTCTTCAGTTTTGAGAAAAAGTGACTCTTGGACTCTTTAAAATCTTTTTTCCATAAATATATATATATATATAATATATATATATATATATATATATATATATATATATATAATATTTTCATATATATATGCGGAATATTGACAGAACAGTATGAGACACACAAGATCTGTACATGGTAACTTATGGCGGCTCCAAAGTAGACCAGTCGAAGTACAATTTTCAGCTAATGTCTGAGGGTTTGAAGTTTGTAATCTAAGTAAAAGCTGCAGTATCCCACATCATTCCAATGCACTATTCCTTTATTTGTGCTTACAATATTGCTCCATAGTTTCTGTTTCTATGCACAGGACTTATGTAATCTTATTGTCAATAAGAAAGCAGACCCTGTTCCTCAAAGTTGGTTTTACAGCAGCTATTGGGAGCTGCTTTCCTGCAGAAACCTGCTTACTACTGTGTGAAATAATTGGCAAAGCAAAGAACCATTTTCTGAATGTAATAATTTAGTAAAAATTGCCCTTGGTACTTTTTTGAAAGGAAAGTTGAAAGGTTATTCATTTTTGTGGATTCAATATTAGCCAAATAAAGAGCATATTGTAGATAATGGCTGACATTAATTTGTATTAGGTCAATCTGAATGATGGAGCCTCAGGTATAGTAATACTGACTGTTTTTCCTCCCTGAAATAATTCGTTCTCAGTAACGTGATTCTCAGTCTATTACTGGAGCTGCTTAATAGCTAACTAGCTGCAGCTCTGAATGGACTAATATTTTTTTAGCCTGGATCACTGTATACATTATAATAATGCATAATCTTAGTGATCCACATTCCTTATAGTGACAAGGGTCTTAATAATTGGTTGAAACAACTGTGCTACTTCTTACAGATAATGGGACTTCATAGACTTCCAATTATTTTTGCAACCTGTTTGGAACCAGAATGTCTTTCATGTGATTTTAAAGAAGTGTTTAATTTGATAGCTACAGTATCAATTTAGGAGTAAATCAAATACAAATATTCCAACCAAATGACAAAATACAATATCACAGGCCATGTCTTATCCTAAATGTGACAAAGCTGCACCTAAATGTAGTATATGCTCATTAAAAAAAAATGTTGTGTGGTTGTTAGTTATGTCTTTAAACCTACAGTATAGGCTATTTCTATGACAGGGGTGTGTGTGTATATATCTCTGTACAGCGTATCAGTGTAACTTCCAGACCAGTATTACATATTGGTTTGTTTTACATTCCCCATTTCAGATTTTGCTCTGCTGCTGTAAAAAGATTAAATAGGATAGACTACTGTATGTGGGAGTACTGTACCATGAGAAATAATCCACTTCCCTGAGCCCAGCCTGCATAACTGATTTGTATTTGGCTCATGGGGTATGTGGCCCAATTCCAGTAGATGAATAATGTATCTAATCCAGTACTCCCTATCTTGTACTTACCTTGGAAACCTGCTGTAAAGGATCAACAGTATGTGTCTGTGTACACGGCTTCTTGGAGAATTCCAACTCCTGTACTGTGTGTTCATGTTTAACGATGTTCTTAACCTGAAATGTGTAGGACATTATGAAATTGAAAAAAATACATTTGTATATTTAGCTCTCTATTGTATGTAGGATCAGTAACACTCTCAGTTACTGTTTTTGAAGTACTGTAAAGCCATAAATATTTGCGAGTCTTTTATTATGCTTTTTTTGCGTATGAAAAAAAAAAACTCAAACATTTTTAGCTTGAATATCAAATTCCACTAACAATACATACTTCATATATTGCAACAGGTCGCCAACATTTGTAGCAAAATAGGTTTTATGGGTGTGAGTCGCCAAATATTTTGGTTGCAAATATTTATAGCTTTACAGTATACAGATACCCTAAACAGATACTGCATATAAACAGTATATGTTATAAAAAATAAAATGTGTTCAACGTATAAATCCGTGTTGGAGATTGAAGGTGATACCTAAAAAAAAAAAAAAATTGCTCTCATTCTTTTTTATTTATGATTGTACAATTCCTGCCATCTGTTTCTTATTCTCTATGTATTTCATAGCCAGAGCATTCATCTGGATAAATACACTTTGGCAGTCCCGTTTGTGTTTTCTCATAAACCAGAGACATGCTGTGCAGTTATATCCATTGCACTCCTGTGGTAGGAATGAAGAGATAATATTATAAGAAAGGGATTGGTTGTATTCAATGCATACAAATGGAATGATGTTTCAGATGGTGGAATTGTTGGCACTCTATATAATATAATAACAGATGCTTGTTTATGTAAGAAAGCGTCATTTGAAGATATAGATTCGGCAATCAGCTCGCATAAAGATCCAGACCTTTAGGATGAGTCTCTCAGGAGCTGACATGAAATATAAAGTGATATCCTGTCACTAAATACCAACAGCTTGTGCAGTGTGGTTTTGTTTGCAAGCACACTTGGTTCATAATTCCACAGAATTATGCAAGGAGTAGCCTATCGTTATCAGAACCTGTCGTGCTTATGGTGTCAAACTAAGATAAGAGCATCATAAAAAAAAAAAAAAAATCTGTATATTGGATTTTACTCTTCAAAGAAATAATTTGCAATGACTGGGTGCTGGGGCCTCTCAAACAGCAGAGACTTTTTATACCGGTTGTGTTTTTTTGTTTGTTTGTTTTGTCGTCTCCCCCGTTTGAAGAGTAGATTTCATTTCATAATTTAACATTAGTAAAAATAAAATATTATATTTATATATATAAATATTATAAAATATTATCTAGGTTTGTAACAAATCATTGTAGCAATCGTAACATGTAAGATTTTTGTTTTATTATTGCACACACAGTACTGTAACAGCATCCTGTTTCTGTTACAACACAAACATTTTGCAAGCAGTACTGTGCTAATATTTTTCCAGTTGTCCTGTTATATCTTTTTTGCAATGCAACACTTGTGAATAGTAAATATGTGGTAAGTGGTAAGAGAATTACCCAGAATTTTTTTTTATTTATTATTCCTTAGTTTGTATTGTGCATTTTGATTTTGTTCTCAACTTAATCTATTTTCAATCACTAGACGTTAAGTCACTTTGGTTAAACTGAGACAGAAATATAAGTTTCCTATATAAATCAGACTTCCCATCCAGACACTTTCTATTTTCAAGCTACTCTTGAAAGGCTGTTTTGTTTCTTTAAAAGCGCTTAGATTGCTTGCTCACTCTGCTGTGTTTTAACTGCCAATGTTAGAAAGATCCAAATACACTCATCATTTCGACTCAGTGATGCTGCCTGTGCCCACTGGAGATTATAATGTTCTCACTGTGGCATTAGACCTAATACAGTTATGGGGGAGGGGGGGTTGGGCTATCATTGGTCTCAAGGAGGGCATCCATCATTGTTAACTCAATTTTCACAGGCAGCATCAGGACTTCTGTTTAGAAATATTTGTTTATTTATATATATATAAAAAAAATGTAATATCAGCGAAGTGTCCAAGAGACCTTATAAACCACTTGTACGGTATGGTTTGATGGATATACCAGAAAAACAAGAAATGTCTCTCTGAAGGCCTTACTGTTAACTGTGCTTTATCAGTTCATGTGTTCTATTATTATAGAACATCATGTAATCTATGTTTTTCCATGGTGCAGCAATTATGGGCACATTTTCTTTGATCACCTTATCAAAGGACGACAGTTGTCCTGGTCGTAGGATGCATCAGAGCCTCATATGGACACCTGCTGGGTGAGGCGTGACTGGAGCAGCTGCCTAATCATCACCCAGAGTAAGAACATAAGAAAGTTTACAAACGAGAGGAGGCCGTTCGGCCCATCTTGCTCATTTGGTTGTTATTAGCTTATTGATCCCAGATCCCATCAAGCAGCTTCTTGAAGGATCCCAGGGTGTCAGCTTCAACAGCATTACTGGGGAGTTGATTCCAGACCCTCACAATTCTCTATGTAAAAAAAAGTGCCTCCTATTTTCTGTTCTGAATGCCCCTTTGTCTAATCTCCATTTGTGACCCCTGGTCCTTGTTTCTTTTTTCAGGTCGAAAAAGTCCCTTGGGTCAACATTGTCAATAACTTTTAGAATTTTGAAAGCTTGAATTAGGTCGCCGCGTAGTCTTCTTTGTTCAAGACTGAATAGATTCAATTCTTTTAGCCTGTCTGCATATGACATGCCTTTTAAACCTGGAATAATTCTGGTCACTCTTCGTTGCACTCTTTCTAGAGTAGCAATATCCTTTTTGTAGAGCGGTGACCAGAACTGAACATAATATTCAAGATGAGGTCTTACTAATGCATTGTAGAGTTTTAACATTACTTCCCTTGATTTAAATTCAACACTTTTCACAATGTATCCGAGCATCTTGTTGGCCTTTTTTTTATAGCTTCCCCACATTGTCTAGATGAAGACATTTCTGGATCAACAAAAACTCCTTGTTTTTTTTCATAGATTCCTTCTACAATGTCAGTATCTCCCATATGATATTTATAATGCACATTTTTATTTCCTGCGTGCAGTACCTTACACGTTTCTCTATTAAATGTCATTTGCCATGTGTCTGCCCAGTTCTGAATCTTGTCTAGATCATTTTGAATGACCTTTGCTGCTGCAACAGTGTTTGCCACTCCTCCTATTTTTGTGTCGTCTGCAAATTTAACAAGTTTGATAGGATAGGTTGATAGGACCTGCCATTGACTTAAGATGAGCTGATTAAGGATATAAAATACCTTTAACTAGGGGTGGGCACAGATATCGATATTTTGATATGATATTGATAATAATTTCCATATCACAATATCGTGGGATTAAAAAAAATAAATAAATCACGTACACTGACAGAGACATACTTTTTATTGCTAGTACTGCTAAAAATACAAATGCAGTATAATTAAGTTGATTTTATATTAAGATGCAACAAACCCTATACATACCAATCATTGTTTCGTAGGCAAACACTTCAGTGTTATTTAACCATTTTATTCCATTAATTGCCGTTTTTCTTTTTCTGAGAACCCGTACTAAGAACAAATGTATTTCAAACAGTAAGAATACTATGCTTTACAAACGCTGCAAAATTTTATTACACGATTTAAGGCATTTTAGAAGCGGTGCCGTGAGAGGCTCCGATCTGCAGCACTATACTCTTGTGTGTGTTTGGGGTGAATACAGTACATTTATTGACAGTGAATGAGAGCCTATTGGGTGGAAGTTGGAAAGAAAGGGGAGCACTGTACCAGCAAATCAAGGAGTGTATATTGGATGCTATGAGGCGGGACAAGAAGAGGAGAGTGAACAGTAGTTGAGTCATTATAAATGAGATGCACTTTTAAAACATCAAAACACATCTCAAAATAATGCAACATTCAGCATGACACCGTACTTAATACTTTTTGTGTCATGCATTTGTATACAGAGAAGACTAAATTACTTCCAGGTTGGCTAGTCTGCACAGTGAAGTATAGAAATATTTCGATTTCGAGGTGGCTGATGAAGGCATGGAAAAACAATATAACAAGATCTTGTTTTTCTCCATGGCTATTGCGAAGCAAATCACTACTAAGTTAAAGTTATTGCTTCTCTTATATAAATATCTGTTAACGTCTATATGTATATGTTTCATATTGCAATTGTTTTATTATAGTTTTTTGTGTTTTGGAAGACTTCGATATTATCGATATCGAAATACTTGCACGATATCGATACACCATTTTCATATCGTTGCCCACACCTACCTTTAACCATTATGTAAAACATTTTTTCAAACCATATCATCTAGTTTCTCTTACATATTTATATTTGATTCATCCAGTTACTGTTTTACTGTCAAATGGTAATACTCAAGCATAATGAATAGATCAATTATTTCCTGTTTTTAAAAAAAAAAAAAATTCTGTGTAATACATATACTGACATTTGATAGTAATCATATCGGATGACTAAAGTATTTCAGTTGAGTTACAGTGCAGTTTGGATATTTGGATAACCACTGCCTTGTGTGATGAAAAGGCTGTGTGACAGGAAATGGCGTTGCGGTGACCCAGACCAGAAGAAAGCACAACAAAAACAAAGGTACGGTGCCGTGGCGCGTGCGCCGTTTTATTTAAAGCAAACAAAAAATAAAAAATATTTGAACAAAAATAAACACTTGCTCGCAGAGCAGAAATAAAACAATTAAACAAAAATAAATCTCGAACACAAATTAATTAAGGTCCGGCTGGGCAGTAGCCTTCACGGATCCTTATATTCTTTTAAATTTACTTTCTCCTCTCCTCGCTCGCTCTCGTTCCTCCTCTGAACACCCACCCAGAGTGCAGAGAGCTGCAGGTATTTATACAGGTGACCAACTCCCGATTAGCAACAAATTAGTCACTTAACTAATTCGGGAGATGGCCACCTTCTGCCCGAATTTTATAATGTGGATGTGGCTTCCCATCCATGCTGCAAAACAATAACAGAACTAAAAGCACAGCTACGCTGTCATACAAAATAATAAACAAACAAAAGACACGGCGGTTCGCTGTCATCTATAAACACAAATATAAAACAATAAACAAATACAAAATAACAACACAGGGGCAGAGGGGGAGACCCCGTTCTAAAAATAAACAAACAATATGATTAAACAGCAGGGCTTTCCTGCCGCCAGGCTACAAAACATTTAATTTAGGGTTGTTTAGGACACAAGCAAGCAGCACAGTGCATTTGTAAGTGGAATGTAAAACAGCAAGCATATTTGTGCTCCACATACTGCACAGACACAGACTGCAAAGGAATCTAAATATAGATGTGGACTTGCATGGAGTCAGTATTTCTGGTATGCAAGCCTGATGAAGGTTAAAAAGATTTAACTAAGACAGTCGGCAGTATTTTGTTGTTTATAGTACACTCAGCCATGGGACTAACTTTAACATGTCATTTGCTCCAGTTAACCAAGCCAATGATTTGTGAAAGGTAACTTTTGTGATTATTGATGATGTGCTGCAGGCTACGCCATTAATTTAAATTCCCAAGGCACATCAATCACAGACCTGGCTTGTAGTTGTGCTGAGATAAAGATGAACATGAATTGGCTGACATACTGTATTAAATAAATAAATATATACCTATATCTGTCTGTCTACTACTGTATAATATTCTTGCCCAAATATGTCAATTTTATCCTCTTATTGTCCATAGTACTTGGTAACACCCAACATTCTTAACTTAAAAATAAATAAATACAAAGTTTGCTGTCATTCAGAGTGGTTGAGTAATCCAATACTCTGATTAAGTAATGTTTTCTCAGTGTACTATAGTAGTGTCCAATCACTTTTCTAGAATTTGGAATCCTAGAAAATGGCCAAACAAGAATTCTTCAAGCAACCTCAGAGCTAGAGATAAACCCTGACACATTCTTCACATGCTGTTAAAGCAGTGGTTGTTAATGTAATCTCTAGCATGAACATCTTCACAGTTCAGTTTCCCCCAAAAACCAAGCCAGTTGTACAACTACTACCATAATATGTTGTCTTGTCTTCGTACCATCCACACTGTCTCATAATTTAAAAGCCATCTATCTCTTACACTTTTACACGTTAGCATTGGCTACAGTTCACATAAAAACATGAAACTTCAGCGAGTACAATTACCAGAGCACTGTGCATTGGCAATAGGTTCTAACCCCACCTCTCGTATTCACAGCTTCTGATATAGGCAAGAAGGCATTTTTATAGGCCCTGAATTGGTCTACAGCAGCACACTAAAATACATATTTTGATTGAAATTGAATGCTGTTGTTTTGGTACGATGTCAGAGAAGTATTTCTATAAGAAAAGACCCTGTTCATGCTATATAATAATGGTATCGCTACTGTTTTGGTTTGACTGCATCATCTGCTCAAATCTTTCTGCCAAAACTGGACCGCTGCTTGTGAACAGGCTATAGCTGTTGTAAAGGCAATTGCTGTACTTGCTAACACAGGACACCCTGTACCATGTTGCAATCATTGACATTTTAAGTGATGTAATTTACTTTCTTGGCAACCCAGGAAATGTGCTCAGTTACAAATACAGGTTAGAGAAAACATGGGATATTGTGAAATTTAAAACCTGAGTTCGGAGCTTCAGAATGTTCATAAGCTGCAGCAGATGAGTTATCAGACTGGTACTGTAGCTGAAAGGAAGAAGCAGATTAATAAGATCCTTACAGGACCCTGTCAGGAGGGGAGTGGTGTGGGTGAATAAGTAAATGTCCAATCAACAGTTCCAATGAGAAAACAGTCTGTATTTATTATTCCCTCCAATACCACCAACAGTGGTATCAGAGGGGGTATACAGGAGGTTTACAGTCCCAGAAATATTAATGACAATCAATTTGTAATCCATGTGGTACACGGCAAGTGCTCTCCAGTGGTGCTCGTTGTGCAGTACTGTTGTCCCATGAGTGCAAGTGCGTTGGGTGGTTGTGCTGTCTTTCAGGAGACAGCTCCCTGGCTCCTTTACTGTTCAGCGTAAGGGGCCACACTTATGTAGCTGTGTCCCCTTTGTACTACCAAACTCCTTCCTGTGATCAGCCAGCCATGGTTTATCCAGTCGCTGCCTGCCATGCAGCTGATCACGGTGGAGTCATTCAGTGCACTTGTAGCTACACACTTCCTCCAAGATGACCGACTTCCGGTTTCCACATACCATAGAGTCAGCACTTCTAGAGGGAAGCATACCACCAACCTTACACAGCACCCTTTCTGGTCGGAAGGGAGATTTACAGCTCAAATTCCTTCTATCTCTGTCACAGGCCCGTAACCCAATTTTTTGGGGGATTTAATTACATTTTTCATTAATAGTAAAGACATAACAAGACAGACAAAAGCCTCCCGCAAAAGCCACCCACTCTACAGGGATCCTTACTACAGGGTATTATAGTTTATAGTGATAATATTATTATGTGAAAAAATGGGAATAAGGGAAAACAAACCATAGGGTTCTACGTATACACAGAAATGTATGAACACGTGTATTAATTTGCACATACATGTAAACAAATATACATATATACACCTACATATATGCATACACACATATATGCAGATAGATGCTTACACATACGCATGCATACATAAACACAAACATATGCATGTAGAAATGTACTATCAAATGCAGACCTGGTATACAAAAAAATTAATTCAAGTAAAAATAAGTGTAAATAAATACATAAAAAGCATTATAACTCCTGAGCGATATATGAAAAAAGGTGCCCCAAATTTCAGTAAATTCATTGTATTTATCCTGTAGGCTCTTTCCATAAGATACGTGATCAAACATATTGATGAGACTTTTGGTCTAAAACATCTTTGTAATGCAGTGGTGTCAAACATACAATTTTTGGCGGCCCACCCATTAGTTTCTAAAATTGCATTGATGTACTGTATTGTTTTGGAATTCTTCTTTAAAACAACCCGCCTCTTTAATATATCATGTGCAGTCTGTATTGTGTGAGTCACATTCACATTAAGCCAGTCACAGCTCACAGAGATAGTAAAATGACGCTCTGGATCCGTTTCCTCATGTACACTTGTAACAGCATAGTACACATAATTTTGATTAGGATAGTGAAGCGAAGTCTTGTTTAAACTATTTTATTTTGTGTAGAATTTAAAATCATTTGCCAAAAAGTAGTTGGAGATGTCATGGAAGCGAAGGTGGAGATGGAACACAAAGATTCCAGAATCGTTAGCCAGATTATTTTTTCACAGAATTTGAATGCAAGGCAATATGTCTGATTTGTAGTGCAATGGTTGCAGTTATGAAATATTATAACGTACAGTACTATGACACGCTGGACAAAAGCAATGTATTCTGAGTTTAACAGGCTCATGCTGACAGTCACAAAATTGAAAGAAGCTATGGAGTCACAACGAAAGGTTTTTCTGAAAATGAGAAGAAAAAATGAGTGCTATGGAGGCCAGTTTTGTTAGCAAATAGATTGCATGTGCTGGCAAACTTTTTTCAGATGATGATTTTGTTAAAAGGTGCATGCTTAAATATTACCGAAATGGCAGGTAATATTAACTTTAAGCTTAAGCATGAACAACACAACCACAGAAACAACATGTAACAACAGCCCCGTCAGATATTCAAAAGGAGCCGATCAATTTTCAGTGCAAACAGCATCTCAAAGATAAGATCAACAAAGCGCCACAGCAACATTTCTATTAGTATGTTCCAGTCAACGAGTTCACCAAATTGGCAGAAGTTTTTCACAAGCCCTGAGTTTATTTGGAAGCACTGACATTTGCGAGCAGCTCTTCTCGAGAATGACCCTTAAGAAATCAAAACACAGATCAAGGCTTACAGATGAACACTTGGTGGTAGCCACAGCTGAGGATACACAGCCAGATTTCAAGATGCTGGTGCGAGAAAAGAAGAGCCAAGTGCGTACAGAAGTCATAAAAAGTTACATTTCATAGCGGTACTGTTTACTAAATCACATTTTCACAGCTTGCCAGCAATTTTTAATTTTTTTAGTGGATGCAGGTGCAGGGGTGATGCAGTGCTGTAATGAACAGACAGAGAGGTTTAATTCAGCTTAGAAAAGAGAGCTTTATTATTTTGTTCTATACAGGTCTAGTGACCAATAACAATAACAATAATAACCAATAACGGGTTTGCAGGCCCAAACAATAATAATAACCCAAGACGAATCCACCCCACGGTTATACACGCACGGTCACCAGTCAATGGTGGGTGCAGTAGTGCTTGTGGTGGGTGATGCAGGTTATAGTTGTGACAGTAGCGGTACTGTTCCGGCTTTAGTGCTGGCCCTCGGTGACAGCTCCAGAATCGTGTTAGTCTTCTAGTGTAGTGTAAGAAACAAGACTATTACACACAGACAAGCAAAGAAAAAACACACACGATACTGCTTTCTTTTATGGGGTCTCTCACAGTCTTCAGTTTATATGAAAAACCAAATGCGAAGGAACAGTTTACAGTTAGGGAACTTATCAACGCCTTACATATCCACTGCATCATTTTATCTGTTTTTCTATACTGTATTGGACTGTCCTATAGTATCTGTCCGTAAACATTTTGTCAATTTTACAGTACAGTAATGAAGCATAATACAAGCTGTACATGTTGATGACATACTCCAGCTGCCTGGTAGTTGGTCTGCTGTAAATATTTAGTTCATGTTTTTTGGGGAGATACACTTTGATTATTGTGGACACAGTCCATGTGAGCAAATGGTGGCAACCATTTTACTTATTTACAGAGAGGACAAGCAACAGACTAATACAGTCCGTCAAAGTTTACTACAGCACGTATATGTTTGGAGAAAGTGTCATCTTGTATTCATTGATAAATGATGTTGCTTTTTTTCTGTTTAATTAATATAAAACTGCCTTTTTTAACAATGTTTTATAGGGGTTGTACAATACTTTCTTCAACCTAACCTTCTGTTAACCAATCTGTTTAGGCTAATTCTTTTGGCAGGTGGACAGGCAATGCAATATTGCACATTCGGAGTCCCTGTTGCTTCCTATGAATACAAGCAAGGCACAACTAAGAACTGATATCCCTATTTCGAAAATGTCACTCCCTGTTCTACTGTATGTGGGTGTTTAGAGAATTACCCAGAATTTAACTGTATGGAACTAGAAACTCACCAACCACAGGTGGTTCCTGGACCAAGGGTTGATTACACTATGTTTCCAGCTCTTTGTGCAACCCTAAAGTTTCACATAATTTAAGCATAGCAAGTTGTGAAGAATGAACAATGTAAATCTTGAAAGCCTTCTGCTGCACTGTGTTCTTGACTGGAGTGCTGTATGTTGCTCACTTCTTTTGACAGGTGAAAAGTGGGTGTGTTATATATAACTGTTGGGCTCAAGGAGGATTAAATGGGTTACCCATGTCATTACCGATGTAAGTGCAATGAGGAAGCTTCTTCTGAACTACTGTTTCCCCAAAGGCCATTACAAGTTTCAACCTGATGCACTATTGCCTTGCTCCTCCACCCCACAGTACTGCACTTCTGCAATGTATATTGAAGATTCAAAATTAGATACTTTCCTATATAACCAGCCTCTTTGTGCATTGTGCAGTTTTTTACTGTTTTAAATTGTATTTAGTTTTTTGTGCTCAACCCCCAGTTTATGGAATAAAGTAAAATTTTGTCACTCTGGTAGGTTTACTAAAGTGTTGCGCCTGTCGCAAACCACTTGCAAAGGAGTCGGAAGTCTTGTGTGAAATGTACTAAACTGGTGCAGTGGTATGTGCGATTTTTAAGAGAATGCTTTGCGGAGGCACTTTTTGTTTTCGGTTCAACCTCAGATGAATATGTAGTTATGGGAGTTCCTGCATAAATTTGCAAAAAGAGGGTGGAGGTATTGCAAATCAGGGTTCTCAACTATTATATGAGTTGTATGAAAGCTGCAGACAATTGTGACACTTGCAATTGCATTATTTTTTTAAGAACTTTTGAAAGCATGTTTTAAACTGTTGCAATTGTTGCTGGCATTTCCCAGTCTGCCTTTTCTCATGCATTGCCAGTTGTGCTCAATGCATTTTTGAGGCGAACAGCGAAATACTTCTTTTTCACTAAATACAAGGGAGTAATAGACTGCACACATGTGCAGCTAACTCCTCCAGCTCATTCTGAGCATCTATAAGAATAGGAAACACACCTATTAATGTGCAGGTGGTTTGTAATTGTGCACAATTTAGCACTGCACCACTGACTAACTTAAATAAAAACTGACAGTATACATTTGACTTATAGGCATGTACCCTCACCTATTCTAAAATTCTAATGACGTGCATATACATTGACACCAGTCAATCACGCAACCCGCAACTCTCACAAGATTAAAGCGACTTATTATAAGCGGACTTGGCAACTGTGATGGCAAGCAAAAATCTACAAACGGACAAAAAAGCATACCGTTCCACTGCCATATCGAGTTTGTGTCATTAACAGTTTAAATTCAAATTTTCTTCAGCAACACAGGAAACGTCTGAAATAATGCCAGACAATATTTCAACATCAGATTGTTCAGAAACTGATAGGGAGATGGAATTTGTGGCCGAATTCAACTTTCCCACTCAACGGTGTGTATGTGCATGCGTTGTGTCAGCAAATGAAAAAATGTAGTATTTATTTTTTTAGGTCGGATCATCTTCAAAGACCTAATTCCGAAAGGAAATACAATGTTTCCAAATCTCATTTGCTAGTTTATTTGCTACGTGTCCATTCTGCAAACATTCAGAATCAGCTGGAGCTATATCTAAGACTTTGGGAAAGTATATTGAAATAACACAGTGCTGCTATAGTTGGAAATGAGAACAACTCCGTCTTGGTTTTTTTTTAACCCACAACCATGCAAAGGAAACATGTATAGTGTGAAAGATGTCTACTCACAAAATTAAAGGGTACAAGTTCCTTTCTTATGGAAAATTAGACAGACCATGTTTTTTTTTTTTTTTTTTCACACAGACTAGTGGGTTTCCACACGGAGGTAATGTAGCTAATACAACGCTTCATTGGACATGTGCCGGTATGTTTCCAAGTACATGTGAGGGTACATGCGGAAGTCATGTTTTTTGGCTCAGAAGAGATGCTCGAGAACAGTGATTTTGAACATAGCAGTGTGGCATTATGCAGGTGTTTGGGTACATATGGATTATTATACAATGACCAAATACATTTGGAAACAGCACGGTGGGATAGTTTATGTTTTATCTTTCATGTAGTGCTGATGTATTCTTTTAAATTTGTATATTGCAGCTGTCTTCATTAACATATTTTCTCTTAGTACATACGACAACATTTTCACTAAGTGTTGCAACAAGAATGCAAATTGCGGTATGTTTGCACTGCGACTGGCCCATCTTAGTACACCTACCCCTAAGTGGCTCATCCACATTGCTCTACACATACAGTAAAACGTACCCTGTCATCCAGTCTTTTGGTATCTCTCGTTGCCCATTGTGTTCAATTCTCTGGTGGTTTTTTGATTTGTCTGTTGTACATATGGGGCCTCTGATTTAACAAAGGCCTCCAGAGCTGAAATCCATTATATGTTTCTGACTACTTGACAAATAAGACCGTACTACATCTGTAGTATTATTTTGTGTATCACAATTGCTGTTTAGAGAGACTTCTAAAATGGTGTGCCCTGCTTTTTAGTACTGTGATGCAGTGGGTAAACAACAGACTTGATGCACAGTAGCATGCTGTTGGAAGTCATTAGATGGTACTTCCTGCAGTGTAACTTCGGTGTGGTTGGGGAGGTCCCCTAATACAGTAATGAGTTGCTGAGCCAATTAACTGAAGCACAGTATATTAGAATTACACAGAGTTTTTAGAAAGCGTTCCAATGTTCTTGCATTTAAACTGCAAGAAGAGACTTTACAGTATTTGAGGTCTGAATTATTATTTTTTAATCCACCTAGGAAGAAGTGAATTTGTCCAAAGACTGAAACTTGAAACAACGCTGTCTGTGCATGATGGCTGTGTAAGTATCCAAAAGCATTTACCCTGCATTTCAACCAGTGAAGCACATTCACTGAAGACTTGGAAGACTTGCTGTGTCATTTTTGTGGTTGTACCTTAAGTGACTGTGTTTGCCTTTGAGTTGTAATCATGCTGTTTTTAAAGTTTTCTTTATTACAATTGAACCTAATAGATTATTTTAATTTGATTATTTTTTACTTAAAATAACATTGATGCCATAAAGCAAGTTCCACGGTCATATAAACAGCATATATATGCGTGTTAGTGCTTACTTAAGTAAATCATTTTTCAAACTGAGAAAGCACACTTAAGTCAGCACTAACTGAATATGGCTTCTGAACTTGACTCCCAGTGCAGCACCTCCTTTGCTATCCGGTCTGCTGTCTGAAAGACTTTGAACTGATGAGCTGCTGCTACTGGTGTTTATTTGAGGATTTGTCTTCCCAGGCTTATAATTGCTGTGCGTGTTCTGTCCTGCTTACTTGTAATGCTTGTACTGCACCTTCTTCAGGCCACCTGATGCCATAGCTGTTACAACAAAGAACAAATCGGAGGGCCTAGACCAGGCATCTATTAGAAAGTGCCTGCTTCAGTTAGGATGGTTCACATTCTCGCATCCAAGCACAGTGCTCAAGGTGTTCTTCGTTCAGGATGTCCACTTAACCATAAGCCATATCCTGAAATGACCAACAAAAGTGGAACCTGTCCCTGTCTCTGCAGTTCTGACCACTGCGCCTGACGTTAATGCTTAAATATGACATGCAAATATGGTGGATGTAGCTCATTGTGATTTACAGATTGCTCTAATTTTGGCATTTGTTATTTACGAACATAGTTGTACAAGTGTCTGAAAATAAAACATGCAAGACAGAGCTGTCTTAAGAACTGTGATGAGCCAACTTGTCATCATTATGTCCATTGAGCAAGTTAGAAAGTACTCATTTGTAACATCTGGACCTGGCATTAATTATGCAGCTCTAAAGAAACAGAACAATCAAAAATCTGTGTTGTTGGAGCAAGTTCATTCACTGATGTATTAATGAAAGTACTGGAATAAAAATAAATAAATAAACACACACCAAAAAAAAAAAAAACATACATTACAGCATTTGAAAGCTGTTCAGATCTAAAACTATAAGAAACTAACGTACTGTAAGTCAAGTAGACAAAGGTTTGGCTAATACAATCAATGTGGATAACTTGACAGCCGAAATAATAGTTTTAAGCCTATTTTACTCAAGGCTTCAGTTTCTAAAACAAGATTTATGTCCTGTGATCTGATAAGCTTTGAAGAACTTCTATAAACAGTAAACACTTTTGTCTTCTCTTTCCTCTTCATTGTGATTGAGCTGGGATTTGAACACAGCCCTTTGTTATCACTGGAGACTCATTTTTGAGATTCTTCTAGTGCTGAGAGCAGTATTGTATTCTGTTTTGCAACAGGTAAATACAATATGCTGGAATGGTACGGGAGAATATATTTTATCAGGATCTGATGATACCAATTTAGTAATAACTAACCCCTACAACAGGAAGGTAAGTGAGTCTGATTATTATATGTGTTTTTAAATCACAATGATTTTTTTTAACCATTTTAAGCCACAGCTGGGGTATTGTAGAGCATCTTACAGTACCAGGGAATCCAAAACGATTGTTTTTATATGTAATGGATAGGTTAGTGATGCATTTAGGATGTTGCAAAGTTATAGGTTGATCAAGTCAGACCCTGAGGGGGTCTGTGTTTTTCTCTGAGGGTTTACTTTGTCAGTCGCAGTTTGCTGCCTGATTGAATTGCAGTTATTCTCTTTCTGATATGCTTTGTCTCCTCCAATGGGAGTACAGGGAGTACAGGGATGGGATACATAAATCCTGCAAAAGAGAGTTTGTGTGTTTAGTTTCTCCAGGTTGAATACAAACACAATTAGAACATTAGAAATGCAGAAATTAGCTATGGACGTCATAGAGGGGTGAGTTGTGGAGAGATAAATAGTGTTGAATACAAATAAGATGCATCAATTGACGGTGCTTCTGGTAAGTTGAATCATACTTTGTCTACTAAAAAACAGAAGTCTATTGTACCCAACTTTTGAATCATAATTTAAGTTTTGACAGATATGCCACGTATAAGGACAGTCATTTCCTGAATTGAGATATTTTAATTTAGGTTTAAAAAAAACTCTGTTAGCTTAAACAATGAGGTATAAAACAAAAATAAAAACCCAAAACGTCATAGTATTTAACTAAATGTTTTAACTGTATTGTTTTATGAAAATATTAAATTTGATTTATTTTTCAGTAAGCTTCATTATTTATTATATCTTGGTACACTGTACACCCCTAATGTCAAAATGAATAATGTTAACCTTCAAACAGGGTGGTACACAGTTACTGATTCTTGAATATAAATCAACACACATTCCTTGCTGGTGTCATGAGATGCTAGATCTCATTTCCAGAGATATCCTATCCCTGTTACACCAGACCAGCATAAACACCCCAGCTGTTCTTCACAATTGATGTCAGACAAGAACTTGTTTAACATCTCATCCAAAGGACAGTTGATAGAATACAAGTAAAGCATTGTTAAGTCATCTCAAAATCACACACTGCCACTTAAACCCTTTAGATCCTTCACTGGCCATGGGCGCCTATCTTGTACATTCTTCTAAGATGACATTCAGCATCTTTAGGGTTAAATGTCTAAGAAATGCAAACTGATCACAGAGATTATCTTTATATATTGAATTCACCTAGAAACGCTTATGGATTAGCATAGCTTGTTATGGAACAACAGTCCATGTTTGGTTAGAGTTCAGGAAGGCAGATCTGAAAAACTTGAAGGTTATTATATTTGCTTGTTCCTTTCTGAAGCCTGGCCATGACTAACAGCCTGTAAAAGTTACATCACGTAGCTGAACACCTGCCCAATGTGTCAGTGTCTGTTAGCTATCGTTATTGTTTGTGCCCGAACTCCCTGTTCCACTGGGATGTTTAAGATGAACCTGTGATAATGTAAAGGTGAACTGCGGTTGTTTTACTTTTAAACTAAATGAAAGACAGAATTCAGCTTCAAAAGGGGAACAATAGAAACTTAAAAAGACTGTAAAATAACAAGGTATGTGGGTGAACTCTATCAAACACTTGTTTTAAATCTGTTGGTTCTTGTTATAGGTTAAAGCAACCATCCGATCAGGGCACAGGGCTAACATTTTTAGCGCCAAGTTTTTGCCCCACACCAATGATCAACAGATTGTTTCCTGCTCTGGAGATGGGATCATATTTTACACCAACACAGAGAAGAGCCCAGAGATCAACAGACAGTGCCAGTTCACCTGCCACTACGGGACAGCCTACGAGGTAAGAGAGTAGGTGACAGCTTCACTATTGTTGGACTTCACGGCCTGTACAGTGTGAACTTATATTTCATGCTGTAGCTGTAGCTGTTGTTGTTGACCAAGATGCGTGTTCATGTTGGCCAATTCATTTTGAATTATTAGGAACTGAACAGAACGGATTAGTTTTAGAACACCTAAGTTGGAGACATGGCTCATTTTGACAATTATTATTATGGCGCGCCTTGACAACCCACAATTACCTATACATGCTTTCTATACCAAAGTAATACAGTTTTCTGAAAACTGAAAGGTTTGTGCATTATCAAGTTTGTTTTTTATCTTTTTTCATTTTACCTGAAAATACCAGTGGTTCTGAATTTTGACACTGTCAGTTTCCTCTGTCTTTGCAGATCATGACAGTACCGAATGATCCCTACACCTTTTTGTCCTGTGGGGAGGATGGTACAGTTCGGTGGTTTGATGTCAGAATGAAAACCAGTTGCACAAAAGAAGATTGTAAAGATGTAAGAAAGACTTTGAATAATATCTTATCGCTTTGTGATGAATGTGAATGAATTCATCAGTGTTGAGGTCAATCCAAGGTTTATTATAGAAGATATTCATTTCGGGACCAATTTAAGATTTATTTATTGAATTTAATGCAGGCTGTTAAACTGTTAAACACATTTATGCATGATACAGTACTGTTTTAGTTGTTGTCCACATCTGTAGCCTCAAAATGTAATGTGTTGTCATACAAAATGTATTTTGTAATTTTGTATAGTATGGTACATCACATGCATACAACTAGTAATTAATATTTATCCTAATCTATTAATCTGTAAGATACAATTGATAGGTTATAGATTTGATAATTGGTTCATGCAGCTATAGTTTCATAATGGTTGGCAGTTATGGCGTCAGATGCAGAAGACTCATTTTATATATCAGGATATGTTGTTTTTTATTTTTTTTTCCCTAATCTGGAAAAACTAGATCCTGAACAAATACCATATTTGTCCTATTGGGTATTTGTATACATCCATAGGACTAGAGTGTTACAAGCTGATACTGTAGGCTAATGGTTACACATTGGTGTAGTAGCTGCACTTTGAGAGAAGTTCTGTTTGAGATCACTGTTGAGGGTACAGGGGTGCTTACTGAGTTTTAAAAAGCCACCAGGATGTGATGAATAATAAAGTGCATATAAACAAGAAGTATGATGGCTTAGTTAAGTTGACAATGGTACTGTATAGCCAGTCTCCCTTTACACATAAGCATACATTTGCATTGCTTCTGCCGTTTGACACTGAGAACCTATATACCCAGTTTTTCTTCCTCACTTTTCTCTGGCTTCCTTTAAATCAATTTGAACCCTTTTTCTGTTTTTGACAGGATATTCTTATTAACTGTCGCCGTGCTGCTACCTCGATCTCTATATGTCCCTTGGTCCCCTATTACCTGGCAGTCGGCTGCTCAGATAGCTCTGTTAGAATCTATGATAGAAGAATGTTGGGAACGAGAGCTACAGGTAAGTGGAAGTGTGAAATCCTGAACCCACTGACATTCATCATTCTTTCCCAAAAAAAATCAGTTTGCTGGTGCTTTTAGCATTTGCACCTATTACTTATAGGGAATTTACTATCAAAACCGATGCTGTTCATTGACTGCTGTAGGATTTTAACAGGATGTATATTTATGTTTTATTGATGTATGTTTTACCTTTGAAATGATATGGTGTTCCCTTACTCTATTCTGGTATGTTAATACCTGGGACATGTCCAGGTCATTCTTTGTTAGAGTTCAAGTTCTTTGACTTTCTGGCTAAAAGCGAGTGTCAGTAGCACAGAATTTAAAGATGTGTTTATGAATAATTAAGGGAAACAGAGAGGTTATATAAGCTACCGCTTTACATTGTCTGTAATGGTTTCAGTAAGTGTCCCCTATGGGTGATGCATATCCTCTGATGACAGAGCTAAGTGGAGGTGCCTGTAACATGCATACTATAGATCACATTTACATTAACTACTTGTCATAGTTCTACCTATACTCCATGTCAGGGAAGCTTAACCCTTTGCGGTCCATTAATTCTGTACCTGTTAGGCTCGTCACATCTACTTTTATTTTATATAAAAAATAACATTGCACAACACTCGTTGTTTAAATTGAATAAAGTTGTTTTATTCAAACTAAAACAAGTTTAAAAGGCAACATGCAACTCAGCACTGCATCTCCAGCCCTGCCCCACACCTTGTTCGCTGTATTTCTCACATACCTCTTCTGAGTCATACATACTGTGGCAAAGTGCCCGCCCCTGTGTATATTATCTGTTATGTGTTGCGTGTGGTGTGTTTAAATGTTGGTGTATAGACATTGGTACACGGGATATAAACGGGTCTGTGTAACACGAGTGTTTAAAAATGTATATGTGTATTTAGGCACGAGGATTGCACAGCACTTCACGTGCAAGTAAAATGTAGTAATATGTGAGCACGGGGAATTGCACTTTATTAATTCACGTGCTGGGATTCAAGTGAATAATTAATTGGTAATTGAATCCCAGCACAATAGTATATATAGATGCACGTTGTCACATACTGCGGTTGGGTGTTCGGTGAGCGGAGAACGGGATTGGAGACGGAGGAAATAAGCAGTAGTGGTAATAGTAATAATAATAATAAGAGGAGAAAGTATCCGCTCACCGTGTTTGTCAGTGTCTGTGCGTGCACCGTTTTGTTAAGTTTAGTCTGTTTTTGTTTGTCTATTTATTTTGGCGTAGAGTGCCGTGTCCTGTGTTTTTCGTGTTTGTGTAAACCTTTTATTTTGTATTAAACCGGCGCCAACAGGCGTCTTCATCACTTCATTTCATCCGTCCTGTGTTTTGTGTATTTCATTACCTTTCCTGGTTCTGACGCCGCCCACTTCGGCCGTCTCTGTGACACGTGGTGTCCTGCGTGGGATTTAACAGCGCCTCCAAGCGTCAGACCAGGAGAGGTTTTTTTTTGTGTGGGAGAGAAAAAAAAAAAAAAAAAAAAAAGGGGGCGTCTTTGGATTACAAAAAAAAAAAAAAAAGAAAGAAATGGGGAGAAGCAGGAAAGACGATAAAGAGGTGAGGGACAGGGAGGAGGAGTGCCGCCTAAGGGCCAGACATCCCCGGCGATGTAACCAGTCCTTGCCGGGGTGCCTCCTCTGCAACCAGGACCATCTCTTTGCCAATTGTCCCTTCCGCTGCCCCTACCAGGAGGGAGAGGAGGAACTGCCGCAGGAGAGGAAGGTGAGGAGGTGGCAGAGAAGGGGAAAAGGGAAGAGGAAGGCAGAGGTCCCACCGCTGTCTCCACAGCCGCACCAGTCTCCTGCAAGGGAGGAAGAGCCGCACCAGTCCCCTGCAAGTGAGGGAGAGCCGCACCAGTCCCCTGTATCAAGGGGAGACTACACACCGCTCCCACCTCCACCACCAGGAGACTACACGCCGCTCCTACCTCCATGGGCAGGAGCAGAGCAGCAGGAGCTGCCTCCGCCACCTCCACCGGCAGGGGGAGAGCAGCAGGAGCTGCCTCTGCCTCCGCCACCTCCACCGGCAGGGGCAGAGCAGCAGGAGCTGCCTCTGCCTCCGCCACCTCCACCGGCAGGGGGAGAGCAGCAGGAGCTGCCTCTGCCTCCGCCACCTCCACCGGCAGGGGGAGAGCAGCAGGAGCTGCCTCTGCCTCCGCCACCTCCACCGGCAGGGGGAGAGCAGCAGGAGCTGCCTCTGCCTCCGCCACCTCCACCGGCAGGGGGAGAGCAGCAGGAGCTGCCTCTGCCTCCGCCACCTCCACCGGCAGGAGCAGAGCAGCAGGAGCTGCCTCTGCCTCCGCCACCTCCACCGGCAGGAGCAGAGCAGCAGGAGCTGCCTCTGCCTCCGCCACCAGCAGAGGGAGGGTGAATGCCTGCTGGGTCCCTGTCCACCAGCAGAGGGTGAATGCCTGCTGGGTCCCTGTCCACCAGCAGAGGGTGAATGCCTGCTGGTATCACTTCCCCCACCAGCAGAGGGTGAATGCCTGCTGGTATCACTTCCCCCACCAGCAGAGGGTGAATGCCTGCTGGGTCCCTGTCCACCAGCAGAGGGTGAATGCCTGCTGGGTCCCTGTCCACCAGCAGAGGGTGAATGCCTGCTGGTATCACTTCCCCCACCAGCAGAGGGTGAATGCCTGCTGGTATCACTTCCCCCACCAGCAGAGGGTGAATGCCTGCTGGTATCACTTCCCCCACCATCACGAGGAGAGGAGCTGGAGCTTCCTCTGCCTCCACCTCCATCAGGGGGAGAGGAGCAGGAGCTGCCTCTCCCTTCACCAGAAGGACCAGGACTAGATGCTGGCGGTCCTCAGCAGCCCTTGCATAGGCTGCTGAGGGAAGCACGGGGAAGAACCTCCCGGCTGCAGTGGCCGAAAAGAGGGCCAACACCCGCACCCCAGCTTGTCCTGACTGCCAGCCTCGCTTCGCCCAAGGATGCCAGCCTCGCTTCGCCCAAGGATGCCAGCCTCGCTTCGCCCAAGGATGCCAGCCTCGCTTCGCCCAAGGATGCCAGCCTCGCTTCGCCCAAGGATGCCAGCCTCGCTTCGCCCAAGGATGCCAGCCTCGCTTCGCCCAAGGATGCCAGCCTCGCTTCGCCCAAGGATGCCAGCCTCGCTTCGCCCAAGGATGCCAGCCTCGCTTCGCCCAAGGATGCCTCTGCATCGCCTGGGGTTGCCCGCCGCTCTGCATCGCCTGGGGTTGCCCGCCGCTCTGCATCGCCTGGGGTTGCCCGCCGCTCTGCATCGCCTGGGGTCGCCCGCCGCTCCGCATCGCCTGGGGTTGCCCGCCGCTCTGCATCGCCTGGGGTTGCCCGCCGCTCTGCATCGCCTGGGGTTGCCCGCCGCTCTGCATCGCCTGGGGTTGCCCGCCGCTCTGCATCGCCTGGGGTTGCCCGCCGCTCTGCATCGCCTGGGGTTGCCCGCCGCTCTGCATCGCCTGGGGTTGCATCGCCTGCCCGCCGCTCTGCATCGCCTGGGGTTGCCCGCCGCTCTGCATCGCCTGGGGTTGCCCGCCGCTCTGCATCGCCTGGGGTTGCCCGCCGCTCCGCATCACAGCCGGAAGTACTGTGGCCGGAACCCCACGAAGGGGAGCTGCCGGCCACGAAGAAGGGGGAGGAGGTCTGGAGACCGCCAACCCCAGCAGCAGTTTCGCTGCCGGAGGAGGGGGAGGAGGTCTGGAGACCGCCAACCCCAGCAGCAGTTTCGCTGCCGGAGGAGGGGGAGGAGGTCTGGAGACCGCCAACCCCAGCAGCAGTTTCGCTGCCGGAGGAGGGGGAGGAGGTCTGGAGACCGCCAACCCCAGCAGCAGTTTCGCTGCCGGAGGAGGGGGAGGAGGTCTGGAGACCGCCAACCCCAGCAGCAGTTTCGCTGCCGGAGGAGGGGGAGGAGGTCTGGAGACCGCCAACCCCAGCAGCAGTTTCTCCGCCGGAGATCGTGGGGGAGGTCCGGAGACCTGCTCCCTCTGCAGTTTCTTCCCTGCAGGAAGAACGGTGGTTGAAGCCCCACCAAGGGGAGCTGCCGGCGCCGAAGGAGGGGGAAGGTCAGGAGACCACACCCCAAGCAGCCTTTCCGCTGCTAGGACTACCCTGGCAGGAGAATGCTACCCTGCTGACAGCATTACGACCTGTGGGCCCCTGGAAGCCTCTGGTCCTGGCCAAGGACTTTGGGCGGGACTTTTGGGCTTTTAAGGGGGGAGGTGGCCATTGAGGCCATGTGTGCTTTGCACAGGAGGGGGTATATGTAACAAAGTGCCCGCCCCTGTGTATATTATCTGTTATGTGTTGCGTGTGGTGTGTTAAATGTTGGTGTATAGACATTGGTACACGGGATATAAACGGGTCTGTGTAACACGAGTGTTAAAAATGTATATGTGTATTTAGGCACGAGGATTGCACAGCACTTCACGTGCAAGTAAAATGTAGTAATATGTGAGCACGGGGAATTGCACTTTATTAATTCACGTGCTGGGATTCAAGTGAATAATTAATTGGTAATTGAATCCCAGCACAATAGTATATATAGATGCACGTTGTCACATACTGCGGTTGGGTGTTCGGTGAGCGGAGAACGGGATTGGAGACGGAGGAAATAAGCAGTAGTAGTAGTAATAATAATAATAAGAGGAGAAAGTATCCGCTCACCGTGTTTGTCAGTGTCTGTCCGTGCACCGTTTTGTTAAGTTTAGTCTGTTTTCGTTTGTCTATTTATTTTGGCGTAGAGTGCCGTGTCCTGTGTTTTTCGTGTTTGTGTAAACCTTTTATTTTGTATTAAACCGGCGCCAACAGGCGTCTTCATCACTTCATTTCATCCGTCCTGTGTTTTGTGTATTTCATTACCTTTCCTGGTTCTGACGCAGCCCACTTCGGCCGTCTCTGTGACAGTCATACATACTGATAAATCGATTTCCTGATCACTCGCTTACTCATTAAACTCTTCAATAATGCTATCCAAGTCATTATTTTATTCCTATAACATCTCAAAAAGCTTGACAAATGTTCGCTGTTTTCTTTGAGTGCTGGATGCGGAAGCAGCTGTCTTGGTTGTGTGTGTGTTATGTCTGTGTTGGTACTATGCATATTGCTCAGATCCATCTCCTGTTTTTTTTTTTTTTTTTGCTTCTCTCAGCCATTGAAAGCTTTTCTCTGCTTTTTTCAAAGAAAAAACGTCTAGGGACCTGTGAATTATGCCTTTTTGAAGATATCAGACAGGGTCCGACATTGGACCGGAAAGAGTTCATGTTTATCGAATCAGAAAATGTTCAGATTCTTACGTAATTGCCAAACATAGTATGGAAATTGCTTAGCACATTCTCTTAAGGGCATCTGGTGGTTCCTGGTGATCTACTTTGTTCTGTCAGTCTAATAAAGGCTGTCCCTTATTTTGATGTTACATGAGTAAATTACACATGCTGTCCGTGCAATATCATCAGATACGTTTTTTTAATATTACTGTGACTCTTGATGCAATACATGGTTTAACAGACTTGAGGTGACGTGGCTAAACTATGGAACTCTGTTTTATTTATTTATTTATTTTTAAATTGTAGGCAACTACGTGGGCAGAGGCACCACAGGGATGTGTGTGCGCTTTGTTCCCAATCACCTCTCCAACAAGTCCTGCAGAGTCACATCTTTGTGCTACAGTAATGATGGGCAGGAGATCCTCGTTAGTTACTCGTCAGATTACATATACCTGTTTAACCCCCAAGATGACCAGGCCAAGGAGTTGAAAGGCCCTTCAGACGAGAGGAGGGAAGAGGTCAGTATAGTGAACTTACCAAGGACAGAAGAAGGTACTACTCTACCTGCTTATCTCTAGTTTTGAAAGGAGTGAAATTCAAAATGTTTTCAGACTGTAAAAGAGGAAAATATGCAGGTGTGATTAAAATAAAAGCTGTATGGAAACCTAGTTAGATCAATGTTTCAACAAGAAGTGTTTTATTAATGTCATCAATTTCAGAAGGTCTTTTGGTCTTTTTATCCTACTTATTAATACCATACAGATTTCCGTTGTTGAAAGTCATATGTTTATTACGGTGGTATTAGCCATGATTCTTGTAAAAAGGCCCTTCCGCTATTTTAACTCCAGTGTATCGGTCCTGGGCCAAATCTGCTGATATCCAAACAGATATTTCTACCAGTCCTTGTGCAGTCCTTGTTTGAAAAGTAGCATCTTGTGGCTCTGTAGACAGGCTGAACTTTGGCAGGAAATGCTGTTCTGTGGTTACTCAGCTGTCGTCGGTCTTTCAGAAATATCCTCTGTGCCTGGAATGTCGAGACAGTGTACACTGATGTGAAGAATGCATAGGAAATACTCAATCATCAAGTTATTATTCCTGTGATCAGTGTGTGGCAAAAACTGTTTTCTGTGGTCTCACGCTCACTAAAAGTAGTATGTGAAAAGGAGGTGCAGACTTGCAAGATAACTTACAAAGCCGTTAAAATATTTTCATGTATTGTTCTATTCAACTCAATTTGATAAATACTGCCTTTGTGAGTGTTATTTAAATATCTTCTTGTAAGTGTTGTCATGTTTAAAATCGAATATCTCTGTGTGTCTTATCTGTACTGTGTAATACTAGTCTGTGTTGGGGTAATTCTCTACTGATCTTCATTTTCATGCATGTGTGCTGTCCTGTCCATCTTGTGCTTTTGTTTTGCTTGTTGGGATGTAGATTTGTCTTCAGCTGGCGCTGTTGAAATGTTTAGGGGGAGAAATTTGCTGGCTCATATGCTGTGTCCCTTGGCTGTGTTCGCTGTATTTTCTGTTTACTAATCTTAGATTCCTTTCCAAAAACAGCAACAAGAACATGTGATAGGCATGCGTTCACAGAAATAGCAGTGGAGTCACTGATAGCAGAATGTGAACCAGTGAGTCTGAGCCCATGGCTTCAAAGTATATCTCAGGAAATCTGCACTGGTTGTGTGTGGTTATGCTTCCTGAAGTCCAACAGGGGGCTCTTTCATGCTAGTACTCAGGACTGCTTAAACAGTGGTGGCATAAAACCATGCATGTGTTAATATCCATCAGGTTACAACATAATATTTTAATACAAAAATACAGGTTATAAAATAAGATATTTTAAAATATTTTTTGAAACAAGAGTATTGTAATAGCTTGAAGAAGAATACTGGTGCTTTTGATTTAATGCTTTGAACAAACAAATAAAAGGAAGTGTGGTGAGTTTAGGTGATGCCTAGATACAGACCTTTAAAAGGAATGAAGCAATTAAACTCACTAGAGCATGTAAAGCTATTGACTTTCTGTAACAGACTGCAGATTAAAAAAACAAAAAAAAAACACAACGCTAATATGAAAGATAAGAAAGAAAAATATTTCATAGTATGACACTGTGCCACTATTCTAATGTGGTACTGGGACTGAATGCCAACAGCCAGCTATGGTCAGTGTCCTTTATGGAAAGGTGTTGATAGTCAGACTAATTTAATATAGGAAATATGTGAGCATGACAGGTTGAATAATGGTAAAAATACCACTATGAACCTGAAATATAATATATATATATATATATATATATATATATATATATATATATATATATATATATATATATATATTCACAATTAAAAAACTGCTTCGAAAGGCACTGTACAGTCACAACGCCGAACAAACCACATCTTGAGCGAATTCTCTCTTTGTCTTCACTGAAATGTTTATAATGGCAGATGGAAAAATGTTTTGCGATCATAACTACAGGGACAAACTGAAAGAGCACTTCCTCTATGCATGTTAATTCTGACATTGCCAGTTTTATTTACCTAAGAATTAACTGCATTCTTGGCACGATATTTGTTTGTCAGCTCTGACAGGAGATGGGTTTGTTTTTTGTAGCTGCGACAGCCTCCAGTGAAACGCCTCAGACTGCGGGGGGACTGGTCAGACACTGGGCCGAGGGCACGACCGGAGAGCGAGCGAGAGAGAGACGGTAAGAAGGGGAAAGACGCTAACAAAACAGACAAAAACTACCACGACAGGATCTGAAAACTGGGACTTCATTTCAATTGATTTTGGAGTATTTTCCAATAGATGTATCCTGCTGCTGCTTGGGACAGTACGACCTTAACTCATTTTTTTTATGAACAAGGTTTTTTTTATCACTGCATTCAACTTTCTCAAGCAGTTTCTGACAGCACTATTTCAGCACTATATTGTATAAAGCTTCATTATTTGGGGATTTATCAGCGGTCAGGTAACTGTTGAATACATCTACCTTGGAACAAGTGCAAAGGTAATATCACCATTTTAATATTGGAATAAAGTGTAGAAACTTAATTACAAATAGGAGCTGGTTAAGTTTATTCTGTTTTACTAATTTAATTTCTTTCAGAAAATGTGCATTAGTGTTTTCTTCAAAATACTGCTCATTTAAACTATTTTTTGTTCAGTAAGATCAAAGGACCAGCTGCAAGTCGTTTCTAATCACAACCCCCTCGCACACTGGCATCGATTTTATATTTTATTATTTTTTTATTTAACCTTTTGATCACATTTTTATGAAAAAAATATCTATCAAGGAAGATTCATTTAAGGATTTATTTATTTCTGGTTCTCGCACAAATGCAGTCTGTTTGAGAGGGACATGGTGATTTAATATTATTCAGAAGGATTTAATTGCACAACAGTGATAGGCTTGGCCTCTGAGCTGACAGACTGTCTCCTCTCAGTTCTTATGCCTTGAGTGCTTGGCAATGCTGCAAGCTTTTGTCCCCTTAATCTGTGTTGCTGCTTTGTGATAGTGTTCTCTTTGGTGACAGAGGGAGATCCCTCTCAAAGGCTTTTTCAAAGCAGGCTCCAGTCCAAGAAGCAAGCACTGACATACAGCAGATTGTGGTGGGTGAACCCATAGCTGCCCCACTTCCACCCTCAAGAACAGGTGTGGTTCTTGCTAGACAGGAGTACAACAATAAAGCAATAGAAAGGCTATTAGCTCTAAAGTGAAATAAGGCCAATAAGTACGCTGTCATGTTCTGAAGTGCCACATTAACAGCTGGCAGCTAAAATGATATTACATGAAATAGGAAAATTTTTGAGTACTTTTATAATATTCATTGCTCAAAAAAAAAAAAAAAATATATATATATATATATATATATATATATATATATATATATGTGTGTGTGTGTGTGTGTGTGTGTGTGTCTCACACATATATATATATATAGACACACACACAATGTAAAATAGGAATCGTATCTGTTTATGTCTTCTTGAAATCAGAAATATAACTGTAGTAAAGGCTGAAAACAGTATCTAATTACTCAAGAATATTAGTTTAAAAAGAACTTTATTCACAGCCAGTATGAGAGAAACAGTAGTGAAAAAGCACAGCATTCACGGAACGATTTTCAGAATTTGTTATATTTGTTTTTCACCCTTTTCAATATGAGTAGCCTCTTAATCAGTCTTTCAAAATGTCTTTTTTCAGGAGTTATTAAAGTGCTATCTGAAAAATATTCTCAGAGCAAAATAAATTAGTGACAGAGGCATCTTTCTCCCAGTGCATTTGATTAAAGCTCATTAGCATTTCCAGCCTTTGCTCTTTGTTGGAGATGAAATATTGTACTTTTCTTGCACAGGGAGATAAAACCCTTTAAGGTCTACTACAGTGCAGACATTCATTTATTTTGTGAGTTACATGGGAGAAAGGGGGGCTATACCTCAAGCCTGGACATCAGCATATGAGTCCACACTGACTCCGCAAGGTGGTCTTTTGATATTTAGAATGCTGAACATTGGATAGGCTGCATTATTTTGATCTTATCCTCCCAAAATGTTGCTGGTAGTAAAGAGACACTTTTACTAAATTAAAGAATAGATCAATATTTACCACAGGTAACAAAGAGAAAAAAAAAACACAAATAAGTAATGTAACCAGTACAAATGAGTACAGTCTAATCTGCCTCAGGGCCTATTTTTCACAATATTTACACTTAATTCAGGCCAAAAAGTCATTATTATCCCACCACTAACTAACTTGCTGTGTGACCCTGAGCAAGTCACTTAAGCTGCTTGTGCATCATCCTGCAGATGAGATGTTAAATCAGTGTCCTATTGTAATGGCTCTGCATATAATGCACATTTCACAGCCTACTTTATTATTATTATTATTATTATTATTATTATTATTATTATTATTATTATTATTATTATTATTATTATTATTATTACTATTATTACTTGAATAAGTAAATGCAGAAACATCAGTTTAACATATTTTACTTAAGTACAGTAAATTGTAAACAATGCACATAGATGTGCATTCACAAAATGCCCCTTTTACTATCAAGAATGAAATGGAAATAATTGGTACTAAATGATATATGCACCATATTCCATTCTGAAAACCATATTCATGGACTCTTCAAAGATCTACTTGTCATTTTAGAGTGCTTGAAAATTAAACAGAAATCATTATTGACTTACCTTTAACCAGTGCTGTGTTCACTTTAGCACATTAATAGTCCTTTTGGAGTCTCTTAATGAAAAGTCTTTGTCTTCTTTTTGTCAGCCATTTGCAGGAATATATTGAAAGTGTTCAAGTTCCTGACACTGGGCCAGTGCTTGTTTGTCAGTTCACAATGCCTCTGCTCAGTTAACTGTATAATACTGCTATACAGTAAAAAGAGGATTCACCCTTACACTGTTACACTTAAATTGGTCATGGTTTTAGATTTTGGAATTTAGTACACTTAAGTGAGATACACACTTAAGCGATGTACACAAGTGGATAAACTGTATATGAATATTAATCTTGTTAGATTCCTCGCATTATAGGAAACCTTTACTCCACGCAGCATCTCACAATTCACAGTTACTGTATAATAGAATCATTTGGCATCTGCTGACATGCAGCCACCTGTGCCTGCTCGCCACAAAAACATTTCTTCTTTGTTTTTATTTTTATTTCTCTGCTCCTGACACTATGGCAAGGAATGGTATTCTATTCTGTAGCCCATAGCTAGTCCTCTTGCAGGGATTCATTCAGGTGAAAGTGTTTCTTTTTTTTTAGGAGAGCAGAGTCCCAATGTTTCCCTAATGCAGAGGATGTCAGACATGCTGTCACGATGGTTTGAAGAAGCCAGTGAAGTCGCACAGAGCAGCAGGGGCCGAACACAATCCCACGCCAGGGGTAAGCTTTCTCCTTACTTTGTTCTTCTGGAAAGAATGCTAGCTTGAGACTTGCATTATACAGTGTTGTATAACCCCTGAAAAAAGGGATTTTATATTGATGTATTGACAGACTAAAGCAAATATATTACATCAATGTTAATTCAATCAGGTGGCCTGCCAGACGGGAAGTCATTTTTATAAATTGTGGTTGAAAAATAGATGAATTACCTTTTTTTTTTTTAGTGGTTTTAAAAACTAGCAAAGAGGCAAAACATCTCCAACACAAGAAATGGGAGACCAGTAATAATTCTGCTCATTATAATAGTTAAGAAAATGGATTTTAAATCCTTGGTTAGTACTTCATAAATATATACTTCTGCTGTTTTCACTCCATCACCACACATTGACTTAATTTAAACTACCAGGAGAGGTCTTTCCAAATTAATGTTTTTCAGCTGTTCAGTAAGAATTGGTATAAGTGTGTCCATGTATGTACCATAATTATTATATGCGTGTGTATGCTTCTTATTGCTTTGCTTATCTTTTTTTCCATAAACTAAATTGCTTTGTAGTTGTTATACATGAAGCACTGAGTCATGAAAAATATTATCAACATAATAAATGTGTGAAAGGAGAGGCTTTTAATTTATTTTATTTCCAGAGGGGATTTTCAGGAGGCTTTATTTGTTTTTCCTGGTCATAGGTTTTAAATACATTGGTTTGTGCAAATAAAACTATATATTATCTTCAGTGTATTCCTGGCTACTTGGAATTCTGTGAATTTGCATGCTTATTTTTTGTGTGTGCAAGTTGTAAACCACTACAGTTATGATTAATAGAAAAAAAAAAAAATTACATGAAAAAACAATGTTATCACTGGTGGTGACAAATGGGGGAAATCATATCAGTGTAGAAACATATTCACTAGTGATAAGCAACTCCAAAAAAATAACCCTGTCACACGCAATGTTGTCAGGTCCTACAGCTCAACCAGAAGGCACAGCTTCCAACCCTGAGCTCGCTGCCCTGGAGCAGGGGTCTGGAGAGGGGTCTGTGGCTGAGCCGCTTCCTCAGCCTACCTCCTCTTCCACCACAATGACTGCTCCGGCCCCGTCCACCTCCTCATTGACCGAGAACCCCCCCACCACTTCCCTGCTCTCCTCCCCTGATGACGAGCAGAAGACACAGGCTTCCACTGCTCCACCACACGAGCCTGCTCAGCCAGGTAAGCCAGTCACCGTTTACAGTGATGTCCAAAGTATTAATTAGTACAGACATACATAACGGCACCCATCAGTAAATCAAACCTGCATTTCTGTAACTGCTTATTATATTTAGTGAAAGGTTGTTCACATGCTGTATCAGGCTTACGTTAAGCAGTGACGGACAAATATATTGGAGAAAATTCAACAAGTGGAACCTTTGCTGCAGGAACTAATTCATATATATTCCTGGGGGTATTTGAAGTACTGTTATCAAACTGTCTTACTCAAGTCTTACTCAAGTATGTCTTTATGTATGTAATTACACATTTTAAGGAACAATACTAGTGACTTACCAGGGACGTGATACAAACTTGGGTTTTCCAGTTAATTTTTTAGTAAACTCTCTGTTTCCTCAATAAATATTACTACAGTTGGTGTTTGTGGCGAGGGTTAAATAATAAGAGCTGTGCATTGTCCTGTGGAGTGGTGTAATCAGATGTGGGTAGTGCAGTATAGAGAGTGGCTCAAGTCTGTCAACAGCACAGAGCATTGAATGCGAAACCTTGCATTGCATCCAATTGGGATCTCTTTTTTTCTTCCTCCTCTATATATAACAAGGTATCTGAAAAGGTCATTAAATATGAACCTAAAAGGTGATCTAAATCCTAACTGAAAATTGCAAATTCCCTTAAATACAGATTTATTTATTTTTTTCAAAATGTTCTCCCTAAATGCATTCATGAGAGAGTGCATCTAAAAGTCATTTTTCTATAAATCTAAACAGAACAGTTGCACACTTTTTCCTCTGCATCTGTGTTCTTTCTTTCTTCTTTGCTTTGCTTTAAGTTCATTCACCTCCAGTATATTTTCTGCCCTGTTAGAGATCCGGCCTCGGAGGTTGCCGGTAAGTCTAGTCTGTAGGCGTTTTTAGCAGCTGCTTCTGATGGCTGAACGACAGGGGCAGGACGAGCAGCCTCCCTCCCACCCTGTCCCTCCGGGGGCGCTCAGGGCACCACCTGTGAAGGTTATACTTGTATATGTGTATTTTCTACTAAAGCACCCGGCACACCTCCTAATGCAGTACTTCACTTGCTGCGCGATAATACAACCCCTTGAGCTTTTTGCACTGCCAGCAAAAAAGACCAAAAACATGCACCTGGTACTGTATATATCAGCCACAGAGCTTCAATGTGAGCATCGGAATTAATTCTGCTACATTTATCCCAAACACTGTTCACTTTGGCAATTGAAGATAGATGGTCAAGATCCAAGAACATCATATTTTCTTTTGAAATAAAATGTAATGGACAATTAAATACATCTATATATGTGACAGATTTCTTAGTTTTGTTTGAGTTAAGTTTTAATTTTGAGAGAACCCTGGGAAGTTACTGTCAAATTCTCTGCGTGTGGAAGATTCAATTCTATATTGTTATATTGTGGCCTTGCTGCTCATTGGAAAGACTATATAGTTGATATATTATTCAGTGTTCTTTTTTTTGTCTGAAATAGTCTAATTCCAGTTTATAAAAAGCTTTCTAGAGGAATGTGTTTCAGTTCCCTGAAAATCTGTAATGTGTTATTTCTACTTTTATTATTTAAATATGTAGTGCAAACCATTGTTCATTAAATGTTTTGTATAAAGCTGAATGACTTTATACTTAAAATCATCTAAATGACCCTTTATCTTTAAAATGGTAATTCATGAAATAAATAAATAAATAAATACTAATTGAACATCCGTAATATATCACAATTTATATTCTTCTGTGGAAGGGGTGTGGGTAATTCACTGACCAGGAGACAGACAGGTGTAATTGAAAACACCACACAGGTGCCCAGTTTTATTTCAGGGGCGCGTTGGGTTTCTTTAGCCCGCAGAGGGCGCTGTTGGTCCGTGGTCTGCTTACCAACTATGGTAAACAGAACCACGGGAATACCAAGCAACGGTAAACAGTTTAGGCACACTCGCAGGTGCTTCAAAACAATACTGCAAAAATCGAAGGCACAAAGAAACAGGAAAAATAAAACAGTAACAAAACTACAAAGAAAAGGTGCTGCACTCTGCAGCAATATCCCGGTCGCCGCTGCCTGTGCGACCCGGATCACCGTCCTACGCTGCCAGCTACCTAGCCTGCTCAGCTATCCTTATTCAGGGATCTGCCCAAGGGTTCCCCTCCCTCACTGTCTCGCTCTGAACCTCCGTTCCGTTCCGTTCGGTCGTGGACCAGCGTTTCCGTGCACTCTGCGCGTTTAAAAGGGCAGATCTGAGGAAACAACAGAGCGTTAATTTATAGGGCTAACAATCTCCCAAGACGTGGCTCTCAGCCATTCAGAGAGAGGGAAAGTCCACACACCCACTTTCCCACCTCCCCGTGTCACTGCCATGACTCACAGGCGGTTGTTGGATGACTGCCGCCCTCTTCTTGCAGCCTGTGAACACGCCAGCAGAGTCAGCACAGATCTCTCCCTGTTACATCTTCATTAAAGCTAAAACGTATATTTACCTAGTAGTCATAAAATATTGAATATGTGCCATACAAACATGTATCTCCTCATTAAAACAAAATGGAGAATTCAGGTAAAACTGTCACCTGGGCAATAGTTGATTACCAGTACTTATGATTGTTGTAAGATCTGATTAATATTTTATTACTCTGTAACTCTGGTCTGAACCCTTAACATATGTTAACCAAATTAATTTGAACAGGTATTGCATGGAAATATAGCCAACTACAGATAATTACACCATCATTCCTGTTAATTATTCCCTGCATGTGAGAGATCTATTTTATAGATTATTAAAAAGGATGACAGGGCGTCGCAGACAAAGAGGTGTGTTTAGAATAAGTGAAGAGTTCATCTAAAAATGTCTTGGAGTGAGAGTACATTTCCCCAGAGTCACCCAGTGAACTGGATCCTAGTCTGTGGCTAAAAACAGTAAGTCAAACTGCCTTCAGTTATTTCTTTTTCCATGTCTTGACACTATAGTGAACGCAAAAGCGTAGCAACAAACCCTTTTCTGGCCGGACCAACTTGATTTGTTTCCATTCCATTTCCATTCCATGAAATGTTTAAGAGTAAGCTGTGCAATCATTTGTTTATAATGAATGTATTGGTATTTTGCATGTGGTATATCCAAGTAATAGAGGCCTCACTTCAGTGCACAGTACAACACGACTATAACTTCAGTTACCCGGGAATGAATGGCAGAGGGGTTCAGGTTAGGATGGAGGTGTGTTCATAGTTGTTGAGGGATAGCCAATGCCAATGTCTCTCACATAGGATGAGAAATATACTAGAAAATAAACAAGTAAATTGCTCAAACCTTCCAAAAAGAAATATCTTCATGGTGGGCTTGAACTTGGCTACAGGGGTGATTTGGATTTATAAACATTAGGGCAGAGTGGAAGAAAGTCTGGTTGCCAGGTGTTTTGCCTAGAGATACTTAGAAAGCCTCATTGTTCCTGGAACTGAATTTACACTGTATAGGGAATGAGCGATTAAGGGTTGTAAATGGTTGACCAACTTGTAGTTGTCTAGGAAATGTTCTACAGCTATGGCCAAATGTTTTGCTTCATAATAACATAGTGAATTACATACTGCTTTGTAGTTTTTCACATACTTTAGGAAATACAGAGACATTTTTTTTATACTGTGACATTTTGAAATCTAACATGAAATACTGTACTGCTATTATGCAGTATCATTGTGTAGTCTATTTGATTACATGATGATAAATAAAAGATCTAAATTATGTTCCTATATTTTTATTTATTTATTTATTAAATTATGCTTCAATCATAAAATTATAGGTAATGCAAAACTTTGGCCATAGCTGTAGATAACATGATTGGAAGCCAGTTGTAAAGAAGAGAACTGAAATATATGGATGTGCGTGGTTCTAGTTTTTGTGCTGAAAGGTGGATTGGTATTAAACCAGAGACCACAAGAACCATGGGTTAAAGGTGTTTTTTTTTCTTCTGTCAACAGTAGTCTTGGTTTTTAAGGTACTTGTAATATGCGCTGGGATTGCTTATGAGAAATTCAGTTATGAGCTGTGTAGCGTTGTAACTGTTAGGATCTTTAATTGGTACTCATATCTCATAGCAGGTACTTTTGCTGACCTGTCACAAACTGACATTTAAAATCACTTGGAATTCTTGCAAACTGTTTGTCTTTTTTTGTCTGTAACTAGCAGCATTCACACCTCTGCAAGCTTAATGTTTTAATGCATGTAAAATCAGCATACACACATTCCTCCTAATTGTACCTTTAAAAGGTCCTTCACCCCTTACCAATTGGGAATGGAGTTCACAATACTTGGTGATTTGTATCAGTATGTGAATCAAAGCTTATTTCAACAGCGAAAAAGACTGGTCTAAGTGTCCTTCAATTGATTTAGTTTATTTTAGTATTTCTTATTCAAGATAGGCACAGAGATCCTCGAGTGGCAGATTAGTAGCAGATTCTTTTGTTGAAGCCATTTGCAATGTTTAGGTGGCTGGATTTGCTGCTGAACAAACTTTCTGAGAAAACTTTCAATGTGCTTCACATTCCTGGTGCTTTTGGGATAGTCCTTCTGACTTGTCTGCCTGTTGTCCGGGCTCTGTCCTGTTCTTGTGGCTGAAATGTTGGCTGTGTGTGCAACATTGAATGACACCAGATGTTTTGTGTAGAGGAACATCTTCACTGAACACATTCCTGTTCAGTGTTAATTTCGATGTTGCTGCAAGTCCCTCAGCCACCATCTGTTTCCATTAGGATTGGTAATGCTTGTATTGTGATAATGGTCACAGTTAATCATGTTACTTTCTCTGTTCTGTTTGTGTTTCTACAGTACTCACTTTTAAATATATTTTAACCAACAAAATTGTATAACAAAGTAATACTGGTTTTATAACAATATAGGACCAATATAAAAAGATGAGATGATAACTGGGAAAGAGTTTGGCCTTACAGTAAGTTAGTCTGTAGGTGTGATTTTGGCATCATATACACCTACAAAAGGCTGTGGAACTAGTATTTCCAGTAAATCTTACCTATAATTGCATTGCTATACTTTACAGGTATCACTTTCCTATATGAAAGTATCACACAATATCAGAAAAGAATTCAGGCATTTTCATTGCTACACCAGAAGTACTTTTAAAAACAGAATGTGTTCACCATAACATGTGCTTTTATCACATGGAAATGTGAGACCTATGTAGTGAATGACAATGTATAATTAGATTTTGGGTTTAGATTATTTCATCATCTTTATGGTCTTTTTGTTAAAACTAACAACAGCGAGCATGCAATTCTCATTAGTTTATTTTCTATGCTTTGTTATATGCAAAACAGAATTGACATTATAATTATTATAATATACACGATCACACTAAAATGTAGTTTTTTTTTTTTTTTTTTTTTTTCTGTAAAGCTCAACATTATCACCAGTGTCAGTCCTACTTAATCCATTTAACCCTTCCTCTACGGTGCCACTGGAAACCGTTCATGGTGTGTGTAATGGTGATGTTAAACGCTCATTTTAAGCCTTTTTAAACAACCATTGGTTGTTTACCAAATGACTGGCATCTTCAAAGGCTCCAACAACCAATCAGGGATGGTTTTTACATACTTTCAAAACTAAAGTAAATTTAGAGCAACAGAAAGCTGGATGAGTGAGTTTTAGTTTTTTGTTTTCTGTCAGGAGATTCAGTGACCACAGGTACAAGCTTACCAGAAATCATACTAAATCGTCCAAAATATTTATAAACTCAAAAATAAATTAACAAAATATTAACTGTAGTAATATATTTATAGGATAAACTTCAGGGATGACTCCAATCAAAATGCATTTGAGTAAAGCCCCAGGCCATTAGTGATACCTTTTATTCCAACATTTCAGATTCTTAGGTTTCGGTTTTGATTCTCGTATATACTATGATTTTAGAGTGTAGCATTACAGGGGAGCATACTAAATTGTTTTACATAACCGAGAATGGTTACCGACCTGAAAGTTTTTTTTTTTTTTTTTTTTTTTTTAACAGAAGATGTTAAGTTCACAGATCTATCTGATGGCGAACTTCACTTTACCATCTGTCAAACAATTTGGTGTAAAATCCAAACCAGGCACTGCATTTATAAAATTATTTCTGATCCTAGCTGCTGGGGGTTGTAGATACCACTAATACTGTTACAGTTTGTAGGTAAGAGATCACTAAATTTACAGTTATGGAGACATTTCTAAAGAATTGCATTTCCAAGTACATTTTAAAACTTATCTTTGACATTCAAACTAGGGAATCATAGGGTATATTTCATCATATAGTGAAAATGTTATTCTCTTAATAATCTTCAGACACTCAGGTGTTTAGAAATGTATAATACAGTATAGTTTTGGTGGATATTTGTCCTGATACACAAGCCGAAAGTCAAGTTATGTCAGTCAGACCACAAACAGGTAGAATGTTCACGGAGTGGAAGGCTTAGTCTACAGAACCAGCTCTGTATTAAAGTGATTGTAACTAACAAAATAGTTCCATACATTTTCCCCACCATGCACATACATTCAATGTATGGGTCTAAAATATGCAGTTTTGAAAAAAAAAAGTTTTAGTAAGCATATACTTAATTTTAAAACAATATATCTGGTACTACATTGGGTTCCATACATTTCTTTAACTGTCCTGGTGAAATTACATAGGAAGTGCAATTGTCCAAACCCCTTCAGGGACTTCTTTCCTGTCAGTAACCAGCCAGTTGCTTTCTATAATGACTGATATGCTCTGCGAAGACACTGCTGGGGTGAAATGACCAAATAAGAAGTAAAGAAGTAAAGCAGTAGCAGACTTCCTGGAAAGAAACTAAGAACTTTGAGTAACCTAGAGTAGTACCAAATGTCATGTTTTTAAATGATAATAAATGTTTAGTGTGTGTGTATATATATATATATATATATATATATATATATATATATATATATATATATATATATATATATATATACACACACACACACACACACACACACACACACACACACACACACACACACTGAACATCAAAAGAAACTTATCACTTATGTTTGAATAAAATTCACTAAATGTGATCGAAAACTGACACATTGTGTGACTTTTTATTGTGCTGATTAACAATTGACATTTTACTGTCTAAAGTTATGGGGAGATGGGGGATACTGTGAAAGTTACAGGGTAGTAGCGTGTGTGGGCAACGTTAGAAGCAATACAAGCAGTACATCTGCGACACATGCTTTGTGCCAGGTTTCAGATGTTGTCTTGTGGAATCCTGGCCCATTCCTGTTGTAGTACCTGGACAAGCATCTGTCTGTTCAGTGGTCTCCGAGCCCTAGAAGCCACACGTCTCCCAGTTTGTGGCCTGTCATTGACAGAGTGTGTCTGGTTATACCATCTCGCCAAGTTTGAAATTGGTGGTTGTGAGCGCCCAAGACGATGAGGTCCAGCCTCCAACATGCTGATTGCACGAAGGCGCTGCTCTCTTGAAAGACGTAGCATATTGGTGTTTTTCTGCGATTTTCTTTATTGCTTTTATTCAGTCTTGCAATTCAGCAGCTGAAATCATTCCATATCCAGTGTCCAATCAACTGTCTCACTAATTAGGTGATTAAGTACACATGCTTTAATCATGGTCACACAAGTGTGTCATGGTCAAGGATGAATGAGCGAGTGATTAAAAGAAACCAAAAACATTTCGTCAATGTCCATCATTTATATACCTTTTTATATATATATATATATATATATATATATATATATATATATATATATATATATATATATATAATAAGTAAACTCTGTGGACATTTTGAGAATGACTTTGGATGATTCTTCCTTTTGACTGTACTTGGTAACGGTATGTACATGAACCATTGCCTTATGCAAAAGTTTGTTATCCATTTAAAAAAAAAAAAAAAAAAAGCATAACAATGGATATGTTTTACTTGCATCTTGCCTCGATTAGTCCTATGAAACTATTACCCCTTATAACGGTGTACAGCCCTCTCAGTCAGAAGGCTGCAGACAGCTTTCAGAACCTAAACTAATTGAGACAAGAGAGACATGTGAACATCTGGGACAAGACAGCAGCTGAAGTGCAGCCCGCAATCAACAGATATAGAAAAACTGGGAGCTATGCAATCGAAAGTGACGACGCAGAAAGAGGGAAAACCGCCAAAAGAGAAGACAGAACAATTACTGAAAGTCCAAGGCTATTTATTTTGTTTCCTACCTCGACCTCAACTTGCTGCTGATTTTCAATTCACATCAAAAGTCACCATATCAAAGGAAACAGTAAAAATATGTCTTTGAGAAGCTGGTATGATGGGAAGTTGCAGCTCGAAAAACCTTTGTTGAGACAAGAAAAAACATCATAAACGCCTAGAATGGGCAATAATCATACATATTTGTCAAAAGAGCAATGGAGAAGAGTGTTCTTGACAGGTGAATGAATGCTTTAACTTTTCAGCTCCAAGAGAAAACAGCATGTGAGAAGTAAAGTGTGAGAGGAGAATGTTGTCTACTGCCAACAGTAAAACATGGAGGTGGTAACATGAACGTTTAGAGTTTTGCAAGTGCACAAACAGGAGACATAATACAAATAGATGATACGTTTGTAAAGGAACCATATCATTCCATCATGTCATGCAGTACCCTCCGGCAGGTGACTGATGGGTGAAGGATTTGTTTTTCAACATGATAATCGCCCTAAACACACAGCCAAACTAAACCTAAATTACTTTAATCCGAAAGAAGAAAAACTGGTTTTGAAATTTTAACTTCACCCCATTGAAATGTTATGGAATGAGCTTAACAGGAGAATGAAAAAGAAGAGTGCAACCACATAAATGTGCTCTGTGAGGTGATTAAGAACGAACAGACAAAAACACATGGTGATGCACTGCTAAAGTTGTGTGAATATGTGTAGCTGTGATTGCTATATCTGATTTCATACTTTGATGAGAAAAGTTTGCAGTAAAATGCCAGCAAACCATCCTGTGTTGCATTTTCTTTTGGGAAGGCGAATACATTTTCATACAAATCAATAGTTTATGGTAATTATTCCTTTCTTAGTTGGATTTCATTAAAATGTACATGTGTCCCCATAATTATGACCGCCAGTGTATGCATAAATAAATATAGCAAAGGTTATCTCACAGGTTAGGTCTATATATTGCATCAGACAGTGGCAAACATCTTGCATTGATTCCTTCTCATAGGGCTGCCTTTTTGTTTGGGTGCAAAGAGATCATAACTTGACTTTCTTTGAAAGCTGCTCCTGCTTACGTATTTTTATTATTATTATTTTTTTTTTTTAGTTAAAGTCTCATTTTTGTTTCAGATTCTCCCTCCTCTGTGGTTAACAAACAGCTTGGATCCATGTCACTTGATGAGCAACAGGGTGCGTGCTGCCAGAGATACGAACCTGTCAGATCTCCTTTTATATTTGCAAAGCTTTGTGTTTCTCCATTTCCATTTCATGCAAGTAGACACGCTTGTTTTCTGCAGATTTTAGTTTGCTGTATAAATATATTAGTAAGAGATAACATAACCTGATTGTGCAGGTCAAATATACTGTAAGTGGTGGCTTAAGCAATTTTATCTGCAAGTAATAAAACACAGGAAAGGATTAGAGCTCTCCACTCCATTAAACCTTCAGCAATCCCCCCACCCCCTCCACGACATCTGTAATTCCAAGCATTACTTTTTTTAAATGGCTTCTACCTTGCAGGAAGGAATTTGAGCCACAGATATTACCTGTCCCTTTTTAAAACTACTTTCAAAACAGATTTTATTCTGCTTTGAACTGATTTTATTTTGTTGTTTTTTGTTTGAAGATTTTGTTGCTGTTCTAATTCCATGCTGATGACAAAAAAAAAGTTTTTATTCTAACCGTTGGGATTTGTTCTTTTAATATCGGAAGCCTTTGCCAGTTTATCTTCTCTTTTATCCTATGTGCCGAGTAGAGCATGACTACACGTGAAATGTGTGTGCGTGCAGATATTTACCAGTACAATATGCAACGTATGAGGAAAGCCTAATATTTCAGTTGGGGCAATCAAAAGTTCATGATGAACGCTAACATTTATTATAACATCTTTTTCACTATGAACTATGATGTATTTGAGTGAAAATGCAGACATTTATTGTCAATTGTAGAAATAAACATCCTGTGCAGTATATCAAGCAAGCTGAAAAAGTGTACATTTAGCAGGGGTGTGCAGAGAAGCCAGTATTCAGACTAATAACCATACTCATACTCAAACTATTACTCAGATTACTCACCAGAAATGTCGGCGGTAAAACCGGAAGTGTCACTAATATGCATCTCTGACCCTGATTTTCACCCAGGGTGACCAGTGGTTTAATGTTTATTTAAACAAATATATATATATATATATATATATATATATATATATATATATATTATGTGTGTATATATATATATATATATATTACAGTTAATATATATAGTTTTTGAATTATTATGTCTTTAATATACAGGTGTTTGTAAGTTACAATTCGATGTATTATATTCATAATATAGCTGAACATGTACATTGTACATGTGTGTGTGTGTGTGTGTGTGTGTGTGTGTGTGTGTGTATACATATATATATATATGTATATACACATCACACACACAGTGGCTTGCGAAAGTATTGACCCCCCCTTGGCATTTTTCCTATTTTGTTGCCTTACAACCTGGAATTAAAATGGAATTTTTGGGGGTTTGTATCATTTGATTTACACAACATGCCTACCACTTTGAAGATGCAAAATATTTTTTATTGTGAAACAAACAAGAAATAAGATAAAAAAAAAAAAAACAGAAAACATGAGCGTGCATAAGTGTTCACCCCCCCAAAGTCAATACTTTGTAGAGCCACCTTTTGCAGCAATTATAGCTTCAAGTCTCTTGGGGTATGTATCTATAAGCTTGGCACATCTAGCCACTGGGATTTTTGCCCATTCTTCAAGGCAAAACTGCTCCAGCTCCTTCAAGTTGGATGGGTTCCGCTGGTGTACAGCAATCTTTAAGTCATACCACAGATTCTCAATTGGATTGAGGTCTGGGCTTTGACTAGGCCATTCCAAGACATTTAAATGTTTCCCCTTAAACCACTCGAGTGTTGCTTTAGCAGTATGCTTAGGGTCATTGTCCTGCTGGAAGGTGAACCTCCGTCCCAGTCTCAAATCTCTGGAAGACTGAAACAGGTTTCCCTCAAGAATTTCCCTGTATTTAGCGCCATCCATCATTCCTTCAATTCTGACCAGTTTCCCAGTCCCTGCCGATGAAAAACATCCCCACAGCATGATGCTGCCACCACCATGCTTCACTGTGGGGATGGTGTTCTCGGGGTGATGAGAGGTGTTGGGTTTGCGCCAGACATAGCGTTTTCCTTGATGGCCAAAAAGCTCAATTTTAGTCTCATCTGACCAGAGTACCTTCTTCCATATGTTTGGGGAGTCTCCCACATGCCTTTTGGCAAACACCAAACGTGTTTGCTTATTTTTTTCTTTAAGCAATGGCTTTTTTTCTGGCCACTCTTCCGTAAAGCCCAGCTCTGTGGAGTGTACAGCTTAAAGTGGTCCTATGGACAGATACTCCAATCTCCGCTGTGGAGCTTTGCAGCTCCTTCAGGGTTATCTTTGGTCTCTTTGTTGCCTCTCTGATTAATGCCCTCCTTGCCTGGTCCATGAGTTTTGGTGGGCGGCCCTCTCTTGCCAGGTTTGTTGTGGTGCCATATTCTTTCCATTTTTTAATAATGGCTTTAATGGTGCTCCGTGGGATGTTCAAAGTTTCGGATATTTTTTTATAACCCAACCCTGATCTGTACTTCTCCACAACTTTGTCCCTGACCTGTTTGGAGAGCTCCTTGGTCTTCATGGTGCCGCTTGCTTGGTGGTGCCCCTTGCTTAGTGGTGTTGCAGACTCTGGGGCCTTTCAGAACAGGTGTATATATACTGAGATCATGTGACACTTAGATTGCACACAGGTGGACTTTATTTAACTAATTATGTGACTTCTGAAGGTAATTGGTTGCACCAGATCTTATTTAGAGGCTTAATAGCAAAGGGGGTGAATACATATGCACGCACCACTTTTCCATTATTTATTTTTTAGAATTTTTTTAAACAAGTTATTTTTTTCATTTCACTTCACCAATTTGGACTATTTTGTGTATGTCCATTACATGAAATCCAAAAAAAAATCCATTTTAGTTCCAGGTTGTAAGGCAACAAAATAGGAAAAATGCCAAGGGGGGTGAATACTTTCGCAAGCCACTGTGTGTGTGTGTGTGTGTGTGTGTGTGTGTGTGTATATACATTATATAGATGTAATATATATATATATATATATATATATATTATATATATATATAGTAAAATATACACACACACAGACCTATGTGCCAATATAAAGTTGCATTAAGCTTAAAAAAGCAGCTTCAGTCTTGTCAAAATAAAAGTGCACAAAGAGAACTTGCATACTTCCTAGGTGATTCATATCCCTTTCAAAAAAAGAAAACTAGGCTCCATCCCCGAGGGGGCAAAAAGAATGGCAATCCAAGCAGCGCCCTTATTAAAGTTTCAAAGCCCTGTGAAGGGGGAACACAATTACTCCAGATTGCCTGGTAGCCATAATATTTGGCATAATCACCCACCTGCATTTTAATGTGTGTTGTATTTTTTATTCATTAATACTTTGGAAAATTTTAGGTACTGTACTACAGTCTGTATAAATGTGCTGGAATGAAGCCTAATCCTTCCATTTACACAGAATTATACAATATATTTGTCAAGAACTAGTTCTTATTGCAGATAATGTAAACTATACATGTATAATACTAGCCTGCTTTAGATTGTTTAGAGTATTTTCTTTATTATTTTATTCTTACCTGGCAAACCCCATGAAGAAATGATTGCTCCCTAATTACAATAAATGCAGGATAATAATTCAGCTAAAGCTGTTACACGTGAAAAGTGTCTTCCTATTCTACTGGGATGCCAGTAATGCTATTTGAGGCTGCTTCAGTATTAAGAAGCATTTTTAAGATGTAATGTTGATTTGATTTCAAACACTGAAAACATACTGATACCAGTTGTCTTTTTACTGCAGTTTTATTCCATATGAATTAATTACTGTAAGTAGTAATGTGCTGCATTTTTCACAGAGTAGGTCAAACCATCTGAAAATTGATGCAAAAGATGTATTCGTTTTTCACCTTGTAACACTGATTATTGTTGACATGTTTTCAGGTAATACAGAAAGTGTTAGCCCTCTGAGCAGTGCTGGGGAACCTGTTTTGAGTTTGCACTACAGCACAAAGGGGACGACTACAAGCACTATTAAACTGGACTTCACCGACGAGTGGTAAGAACAACTGCCAGGCGATTGCGACAAAACGAATAGAACCCATACTTTATGATAAGAACCTTTCACAAGCCAGGCAAAAAAAAAAAAAAAAGGATTGAATCCTTCATTAAATTGAATCCTATTTTTTGCGAAAGCAATTACCCAGTGAAAAAAAGTTTCTCAGAACTTGGGTGGGCAAAAAAAGGCAATGCTGTTTGTGTTAAGTAGCATTAATTACAGTGCTTTAGACTATGAAGCTACACAACTACTTATTAAGTGTATCTAAAACCACTTAAAGAAAATAAACCACTTAAGAAAAATAAGCTGTAGAATATAGTCTACTACCGTCAAGTCTGTATTCACTTCTGTGTAACCACTAGGTTTAATACGTTCTTTGTTGTCAACGCAGCACTTTTTTGTCACCCTTCATTTGGCGAATGCTGTATTTCTTGTGTTGATCTTTGTTGAGCATCACCATGCTTTTCTCACCTGACCCAACAGGAGCAGTACAACTTCCAGCTCGAGAGGTAGTGGAACTCGCAGCAAGCCGGGCGAACAGGAGGTCTCCCAAAAAGCACAAAGAAAAGAGGAACTACCAGAAGAAAGCATGGAAACTGGTAAGTACAGCATGACTTCATTATGGTCCTTTTTCTGATGTATGGGGATGGCAGGGCTTGGACATCTGTATTTGCAAATACTGTACAGAATTCATTATCCGTTGTTTCCGGAAGTGGATTGTCAATTCACTGCACTCCCTACCTGTTTTTTTTATTTTTTTATTTTTGTGTTCATTGTTAATTTATTTTTTGCAGGCTACAAAGATTAATAATTAGCAATATAGTGCTTTTAAAGCAGACAAAGCTAGGGGCTTGCAGCAGTCTTGCTGTTCATTCTTGTAACTTACAGGGTGTGGGTCAAATATACAGAAAAACAGTATACCATGTTAAAATGGATGTTTGACATCGGAACTTTGTTTTTTGTGTGGGTCTCATATTTCAGCCAGTATACAAAAAGGTATTGACATCTGGTGATACATTAAGTTAGTATGTTAGTACACTGTTGCTTATTAATAGAATGCTTTATTACCTTTTAATGACTATATTAGCAACCTCTTTATCTCCGTTTCAGCTTCTTGTGTGGTGGAGCAGCCTGGGCCCAGCAGTGCAGAACAGGAGTCTAGTGAAGAGTGTCCTAAGCAGGCAGCTACCATCGATGAGGAGAGCCCAGCAGCAGAGGCTACCGCAGGGAGCTCTCAACAAGAGGAGAGCGCCCCCACTCTGCAGACTGATGAACAACAAGGAAGTAGCTCTGACAATCCCAGTGAGTCCTGTCGAAGAACAGAGCCGGCAGGCGAGAGCAATCGTGAGGGGGCAGCGACGGCCTCCAGGAACAACCAGGATTCGGACGACAGCGACGACGACCCCATTTTAATACCTTCGTCAAGGTATCGTGGAGGACAGGGCCAGAGGTATGTGACCAACAGTGTGCTTACATTGTACCTAACACTACTGTGGAGTATTATTGACTACATATTATTTCACGTCATTAGTCTTTGCTTTTGAAAGGTTGTTACAAAGGTTAGTGTAAGTACAACTGTACCGGCTCCTCATACCTTCAGTGCAATATTGTCGTGCTGTTGGTATCGTCCAAGCACCAGTAGGATTTGAGCAAGGCAACCACATGGCAGTTTGTGTAATTACACACCTATCAAGCAGGAACATGCTGTACTAAAGGTAAAAACACAAATTTAATAATGTCAAAAGAAAAGAAAAACTGAACTACTGGTTTGCGTCAGTATTTGCTGTGCCTATTATATATACCTTTAAAAAGTCACTTATAAAAGTTTACCATTATGAAAGCATTGCAAAGTGTAGTAAAGCACAGCGTAAGCATGGAAAGCTCAGAGAGGTATGGTAAAACATATTAAAAATTATGGAAAACCATGATAAATAATGGTAAATGCATAATATAACCATGGGAACAGCATGGGAAAACTGCAAAATGAACATGCAAATTTACTGTGGTAAACCTTTATAAAGGGTAGGGTGTGTGTGTTTTTGTATGAAATATATATATATATTGTTTTTGTTTTTCTCAAAGTAAAAAATCTATTCAAAGGAGAAAAGGCTTTCCATAACTAGTATACAGTACTTCCAGAGATGTGGGGAATGTTTGAAGACCAAGATTGGCATGTACCTGCAGACCCTAATGGGTTCCTGGTTGTCGCCTCTAATTGTAAAACGCTTGGCCTCTAGAAATGTATAAAGTGTAGGTTGAGTCTAAGCTTCTGCATCATGATTAATGTTACGCAAGCCTGTCAGTGCTTAAGTTGTCCATGTTTTTAATAGAAACAGAGCTAGTCCCAGAGAGAGGTGGTGCACCCCATGGACACATGTCATAGAAACAGCATATTGCTTGAGCTGGTCATTTTCAGTGGTACCGATTTTACATTGTCTCAATTTCAATGTCTTCAAGCTACTAAGCCAATAACATATCGGATGAAGCTTCTAAGATATATAACGATTCCATTATTGTAAGTAATTTTGTATGTAGTTTTAATGTACAGCAAAATTACCCTATTTTTTATAGTTAGTATGAATAGTAAAGTGTGTAAATATTGTGTTCCCTCCAATAGATTTAATTTCAGAGGAACAGCGGTAGATAATAGAATGATAAGGTAATTTTGAATGCTTTTTCTTTTCTTATTACAGTAATGATTGAACGCTAACTTTTTATTAACCATTGCAGACACCTGGGTTTGTAAGATAAAATGTATACTTCTTTGAAACTCGGGATGGTACATTTTTTGTAATCGCTGACAGGAACACCTTTAACCTTGAACTTACTATCAACATGTGTGGAGTGAAGGTGGAATATAGTTGTATGGCACTGCGTGTATGCATGACTTCAGTTCTGATGCACTCTCATAAATAACTACATACACACAGTAATTGATTGCAGATGTTTCTTCCATTTTAACATGAAGTTTAGGAACAGAAGTAATGTAATTGAACTTGGGTGTACACAAACCAAAATAAGCTTTTGAACTGGTATTGGGCAAAGACCAATTGAACCCCTTGTACCAGCCAAATTTATTTTTGGCAATTTTTTTTTGTTTGTTTGTTTTTTTAACAGAACAGTGGACTATTACAGCAAATATTTTAAAGTAATTCTTCAGAGAGAAGTAGTGTATAGAATAATAAACAGAGAGTACACTGAGACCAATAGGTTTAAAAAAAGAGTTTTTTTCTACACTTTGCATAATAAATTATTGATGCAACACAGATAGTGTATGATATTGCTCAGTAAAAATGATAGCTGCATGGCTGTTCAGCTTTAGCACATGCTTTAGCTTTTTAATTGCAAGTGCATGCAGGGCTAGCATTGCACATTTGTGAGACATTGCGGTATATCCAATCTCAGTTTTATAGGCGAGGCAAAGCAAAGTGTTGGATAGAAGGGTAGGCTATATCCTGCTGAATAATAGTTTCAGATAAATCCAGTCTGGGGTGGCAGCTAGAAATCAGATTTGTGATCAAATGAGATTGCATTCTAAGTTGGATTCCTGTGACAAAAGCTGCATATTGAACGATTGTAGCTACAGATGTGGTTTATATCTCAAATTTAAGCTTAAAAACTAGCAGTTCTTTTAAATATTTATCAAAACCTGCTTCAAGAACAGTTGGAGGTATTGGTAAGTGTTAGATGAATGAAATTACCATAAGTTTTGCTGTCATCCTGAACCATGGTTCAATGAAGTAGACTAAGCTGGAATTCTCACTGAATTGAAAGATTACACATGTTTGTGTACGAAACAACATCTATGTCAAGCTTTACATTTTTTCATACATTTGTACCTGTGGAAAGATCCCAGATAAAGCTTTTTTTCAAGTGCCACATTTCAATCACTCAAAATATAAGTCTGAAGACTTTTTTTTTTTTTTAAATTTAGTTTTGAAGTGTTTTTTCTCTCCATCCATAAGCTTTAACTGCTGAGCACTTCCATTTAACACTCTGTACATTCAGAAAACCGGTTAGTTTCATCTCCTACCTTATTTTACCCCAACAGTGTCTTTGGGTTCAGTCAAGTCAGTTAATAAGTGAAGTAGCTGGATAGTTAATGACAGGAAATAAGGCTATGAAAGGGTTGAAGGAAATTACCCAGTTAGGACAAGTACAACATACTACCTGAAAGTATGGACTACAAAAATAAAAAGTTTGCTATCAAAACAAAAGTGTAAGACCTACACAGAGAAATGCATGGCAAGTAAAATGTATGGAATAACTAAAATTAAAGTTTAAATAAAAAATGCATTTGGTGTATTCTAAATAGTTTAGGCATCTTCTCCTTTCCAGCCTTTGTAAAAACACTCCAGTGGAAATTATTTTTTTCCAGATTCACGTTGTGTAGCTTCACACCAAAAATGTCTAGTACTTAAGGGGTACTGACAGCTGTGACAGACTTCATGGTGGATCAGGTGCTTGCAATAGATAGATAGATAGATAGATAGAGTACAATTTGTTACGCAAGAATATCTGTGCAGAAACACATTACCCAATATAACTACAATCCAGTTGGTCCAACAATGTTATCTTCCAATTGTACTGAAAACTGACATGTAGAACTCTAATGTATGTAAACAGTTGTTGGTGTGGCTCTAAAATATGTTGGGTTTTTTGTTTGTTTGTTTGTTTGTTTTTTAATAATTCACCTAGGCTGTCTATATGTGTACCTTTTTAAATCATAAACAAAATTCTGTTCATAATTGGCTAAACAAATTTCAACAAAGAATAATTCAGACCTAAACCAATTGGTCTTACCATATGCATCTTGGATTCTTTAGATTGGATATAATTCATTCAAATGTCGTTGCATGCAGATGCATACATTGTGTGTTGCAGTCATTGAGGCTAAACCCGAAAACTCCCGGAATAGCACATACTGTATATGAATAAACGCATGCGCAGTTGTCTGTGATTCAAATGCAACAGAGCAGAACACCAATGATGGTAAGCTGATTTTTCTATTAGAAAAATGTGGCTTCTTAGTGTAAAATGTGTGTATGTATGTGTATAGCTTATATACAGCAATATAGCTTTAAGGTTTTTGTTTTTGCACAGTTTTCTTCCCATTAATTTGTTTTATGAGTGTGTGTTTAAGCCAAGAGCATTTAGATGTAACAGTCGATCATTTCTATTTGTAAAAGAGCATGGAATAAAGTTGTTTAGTTTTCCCTTATGTTCTGTGTGCAATTATACTTGCAACTCAACTACAAAATAAAACTTGATTGAAATGAAGAAATGCCTCCTATACAGAATGAGAGAGAGAGCGAGAGATGGAGAGAGAGGGGGGAGGAGAGATAGATGTCGTCAAAAGTTTGCATACCCCAACGTTGGGCACTGTTGATGACAACTTTGTTGTCAACACCTTGTGCTTAAGCATTTGTTTATTTCTTTCTAAATAAAACCTGATTTCTACCCAAATATTTCTTTATTCTTTCTTTATTATATTAAAAAATTTACCAGATTTCACCCGATTTTTCATTGATTAATTCTACCTGATTTTTTTAAAAAAGCAGTCACCAGAAAATCAGACGCCCTAGTTATAACCTATGGATTACACTAACATTTTTGCCAGATGTTTCATCCATCGTAAAGTTAAACAGCCAGCATAATTACAGGCATACGATACAGATGTATTTGGTGCACAGCAGAGGGGAAGGTTGTGAAAAAAAATGTTATGCATACTTGTGAAAGGATAGTGCTGTGGGCCAAGATGTTAGGGGTTAGAATAGACTCGGAGACAAGGAAGCTGCAGTTTAAGCACTCGAATACACATTTAACAAACAAACAAATATAGCACGAGGGCCCAAATAAAGAGTAAAACACAAAATTTACAAGAGCCAGGCTGAGCTATGCCTTCACTTGCTTTCCTCTCCAAACACCACCCCCTCAAATGTTGTTTTTTTTTTTTTTTTTTTTTTTTTTTTTTTTCTCCCTTTTTATACAAGTGGTCATTCCCCAGTTAGCACCAATTACCTCATTAGGGAATGAACACATCTGTGATTGTTTGTAGTGGTAGGATTTAACCCCATCCTTGCCACAAAACTATGGGAAACAACCTGACCAAAAGTGTGTGAAATTACCAAGAAATATAATTCCCAAAAGGGCGGTGTAGTCCCCAAGGAGAGAAATCATGGCTGGTATATACGCTGCACCCGAGCAACACTTAATCCAGCAGCGTCATCTAATGCCTTTTTTTCTCATTGCTGTAAAATAATAATAATATAAGAAAAAAAAGTTAATTCTGAGGATCTGATTTTAGTTAATCTGGTCCCCAGGCGGTCTGCTGCAGCCCGGATCCAAGAGCTCTTCAGAAGGAGAAAGGAACGAAGAGAGATGGAGGAGAGTGAGACGCAGAACATACGGAAACCGCCTGTAAAGATGGTGTACAAAGGCCATCGCAACTCCAGAACAATGGTACAGTACCTTCCATCATCTTGTAGTGCACTGTATGCCATCTTTCGAAGGTACCAGCAGTGTACACTTTACAAAAATGGAAAGCACATGCTCATAGAGACATTTAGAAAGAAAAGGTATTCAATGTAATGGAGTAATGGAAATCTGATAAATAAAAAGACAAGAAGGGGGGAAATGTGATGTCACGATAGCAAAGAAGCGTCACAGTTTAACCATTTTATTTGTCTGTTAAGTGTCCAAATGAACTGGTAGAAATTATCATTATTTAGTTACCCAATGCAGGCTCAATTAAAAAAATAAATAAAAAGTACACTTCAGAAATGAACCAATCCTGAAAAAATGTAGCCTACGTTTAGCCAAAACTTGGTACATAAGTTGGGGAAGGTCTTCTGTGTAGCGCCATAAGGTATGTCATGCACAGGTCTACAGAGCCATGGAGAGTCTGCCTTCAGTAGGTTGTGTAGCCACCCCTTGCAGAGATACAGTCCTCTAGGTGACTGGGCATTCCATGTAAGAGATCAATAACATGAAGAGCTGAATGCAGTGACCACATCTTTTTATACCCTTTTTCACATGTCACGTAGTCGCACTAGTTTACCACACACCATCAGATGCACGAAACTGTAATGATTAAATTAGAATAATGTTCCCCCACTTCTGAACCAAGTTTCATCAATGTGGGCCACCTGTATCAGGGTGGGGCAATTTTAACATTTTGGAATGCATATTGTTCCAGTTATGTTTATGATTTTTCATCCTGGAGTTTGACAGCTTACTGTTAATTTCCTTGACTTCTGTCATTTTATTTGGCATTTCCAGCCTTATTCTTACAAGGTAAAAAGCCATACATGAGCAGAAGATTCTGTAGAACACTTCAAGCATATCTAACATTATAGACAATAACAAGAAAATCATTTACCAGCATGTCTGATCAGACTGCAGTGCACCTCTAAAGAAACAAAAGGATCAAGTCTTGTAAGTCGCAGCTGTTTTATGTGATCTTGGTTTTGTATGGGCTTGACCGTTACTCGTGCTTGACATTTTAGATAAAAGAATCCAGTTTCTGGGGAAACAACTTTGTGATGAGTGGCTCAGACTGCGGCCACATCTTTATCTGGGATCGACACACGGCTGAGCATCTGATGCTGCTGGAGGCTGATAACCACGTGGTGAACTGCCTGCAGCCTCACCCCTTCGATCCCAGTGAGTGGTTTCTAGTTTTAATCCTGCCATGGTTCGATTAGGATTAAAATTTTGACTAGGATTAACATGGCCATTTCACTCTTCTGTAGTACATAACAAGTTTTTTCCCTGGTATACTATATAGGTGTATCCTGCTGTAGGTGTTTGTACTTTACCGTTGGAAATGAAGGTCAAAATTCTATTCTTCTTTTTTTTTTTTTTTATACATTTCCTCTTATCCTTTCCTTCCAGTTCTTGCATCTTCCGGCATAGACTATGATATAAAGATTTGGTCACCACTAGAAGGGGCTACCGCTTTTAACAGAAATTTGGCTGAAGAGGTAAGAACTGGTTTTCCCATTTGAATGGGATTTTTTATATTTTTTTTTACCTTTACTTTTTTTGCCAGTGATCCCTGATTGGCCGGGATTTTAAAATGTAATGGTCAGGGATTATGGGGGGGAGGGGAGAGCACAACATTTGCTTTCCCAGTCTTTGAAGCACACTAAAATAAATGAATTTGTTTACTAAACTGAGGGTAGTGGGTTAACCGTCTTGTTCAGACTGTTGGTTTGCTTGCTCATTCTGCTGTTACATCCCATTTGTTTACAAATATTTAGTTGAGTAAGGTGAGGTGATTCAAATGATTACATAATTTGCTCAGAACAAAGGGTGTCTGGCCTTGACTGAAACACACACAATGCACTGCATTCATCATTGATAAAGGTGTTCATACTACTACACTGTTTTCTCCTTCGTAAAACTCTCAGTAGGTTTTGTGTTTGCAGGGCGTAGTTTTTTATTTGTATGACTACAGACAGCCGACAACATGAATATAAGGGCTGTGCTCTGAAGAGCTGGAGGTGTTGTGCTGTTATACTAGCCGTTAACACGTGTGAATGTTTAAAAACAGACCAAAACATTGTATGTGCTAAAACACTGCATTTTTAATTTGTTTAATTTTTTTAAAATTTTATTATTGAGCGACTGAAACAATTTTTAACCTGTATCTGTAATGTGACTCTATACACTAGACTTCATCTGTGTTGCAGTAGCAAGTAAGAAAATATAGTTGATTTACAGCTGGTTTCACAGACACTGATTAGAACTAGTCTTGGACTACTTGATGCTACCTTATGTAAGGTAGTCCAAGATTAATGCTAATCCTTGTCTGTGAAACCAACCATTAGTTCTTGTTTAACCCTTTAAGGGGAGTCCCTTTTTTAAAGTTTATTTTATTATCCCTCACTGGAGGCGCCTGTCCGTTTATTGAATTTTCCATGTATCTAGAGAATCTGCTCCAATTGTGATGAAACTTAGACTGGACATTCTTTGTCCAAAAATTGAGGTTGGTAAAAATAGATTCTAGGGCAACGTTTATTAAAATACGGCCACCAGCAGGAATTTGTGCAGTCACAGTAGTGAGTATTTAAGTTAAATTTGAGTTTTCACTTGTGTGTACGGCTAAAACATAAGTAAACCACAGTAATGCTATTATTTTATGAAATTGTGATTTTTGCCGCTGTGCTTATTGAGAAGAAACTACCTGTATTTAAAAAAAAAAAAAAAGTCTATACTGTTTCTGCCTGAAATACACACAAGAAAGTTACATTTTAAATTGGACATCCTCTGCTTTAATAGTTAATTTAGTGGGCAACCTAAAGCCTTTACAGCCTATCATTCTGGAATATTACAGTTTTACATATAATTTTAAGCATTGAAAATCACTTTAGCTATATTTAGCTGGGAATTGTGCAGCATGTGATTGGAACAGGAAAATGAAAGTAGTTTTTGTATTTATTTAACTTAAATACATTAGTAATGTACTTTAGCTTAGTATTGTAGTAATTTATAAATTTGTGTAATTGATTCACCTTTTTCAGCAAAATACATACTTTTTGTCTCCAGTTTATTATTAGATGGGCCAGAGAATTAAGCTCCAGTGGAGCTGAGAGGGGCAGCTGTATTCTTTAAATGAGAAACAGTTTGGTTTTATTATAGAAATAAATAACACATTTTAGAAGTACATATGTCTATATGTTTACACTTTCTTTTTCATATGGTATACTTAGTATTTTTAGGCACAATTAGTAGTTCACTTGCCAGCAAGTGTTAGTGGCCGCACTCTGAAGTCACCAAAAAAAATGTGTTTGAGACACTTTCTCTGGCTTTCCAATCTCTCCAAGAACAAACTGGAAAATCATCAAGGAAGTCACAAAGAACCCCAGAGTAACATTCAAGTATCTGCAGGCCACTCTGTCCTTGGCTAATGTGAGTGTTCATGACTCAACTGTTAGAAAAGACTGAACAAGAATGGTGTTCATGGAAGGATAACCAGGAGGAACATTGCTGCCTGTCAGAAGTTCGCCAAAGAGCACATAGATGATCCACAATACTTCTGGAACAATGTTGTCTGGACAGATGAGTCAAAGGTAGAAGTTGTGTTTGAGCAGAAGAACCTCATCCCAACCATCAAGCATGGTGTTGGGAGTGTGATGGCTTGTGGCTGCTTTGCTGCCTCAGGACTTGGACGGCTTGCCATCATTGACACACCCATGAATTCTGCATTGTATCAAAAGATTCTGGAGGAGAATGTCAGGCTATCCATCCGTGAGCTGAAGCTGAACCGAAAGTGGGTCATGGAGCAAGACAATGGTCCTAAACATACAAGCAGATCTACAAAAGAATGGCTGCAGAAGAACAGTCAGAATGGCCTAGTCAAAGTCCGTACCTAAACCCCATCGAAATGTTGTGGCAGGACCTGAAGCGAGTTGTCCATGCAAGGAACTCCTCAAATGTTACCGAGTTGAAGCAGTTCTATAAGGAGGAATGGGCCAGAATTCCTCGAAACCAATGTAAGAGACTGACCAACAGTTACAGTAAACGCTTAGTTGAAGTCATTGCTGCTCAGGGTGGTGCCACCAGTTACTGAATCTCAAGGTTCACATACTTTTTCACATATGGATATTGAATGTTGAATCATTTGTATATAAATAATTGTTTAAAAAGTATAATTTTTGTGTCATTTGTTTAATCCAGTTATCTTTATCTATTATTAGGACTTAGATTAAGATCTAATAACAGTTTAGGTTTGAAATATGTGAAAATCCTAAGGGGGTCACAAACTTTTTCTCGGCACTATAGTTCTCCAGTTTCAGTCCGCTCACCAGCTGCACATAAACCGATCAATAGTTGTCTTCTGGAACAGCTTTTGGGATGCAGTTGTTTATTATTTCTCAGGAACTGGTATGCACTGCATTTCCCTAGTTTTAAACTATGAAATCATTTTACAGCTGACTAACAGGTAAAATTGCTTTAGACCTTATACCATACCATACCATTAACTTATGATCCTAATCACGACCACGCCTTGTATCCACAGTAATAGCATATTGTTAGCTTGTTAACTCAGTGCACAAGTGTATTATAAAGCATCTGTTATTTGAAATCTCCTTGTGGCCTCTCCCTGTAGGTTATCGCTCGAAATGAACTCATGCTTGAAGAGACAAGGAACACCATCACAGTCCCAGCGTCTTTTATGCTGAGAATGCTGGCTTCATTAAATCATATAAGAGCAGGTTGGTATCACAAAGTTATCAAATAGTAATAGATTGTCAGTTTTATTTAAGAGAACTGTAAAGGCTGTGTGCATGGTAAATATTTTATTTTCAAGATTTGTCACGCATTCACCTTCTGCGAGAACTCTGCACTGCCGTCCTTTAACCAATTTGCAAATAAAGATGTCTTTCAAGATTTAATAAAACATATACGGACTGGCAATATAATCTTGTCAGAAACTCAACTCCTGCTGTCCATATTTGTGCGTGCGTGTGTGTGTGTGTGTGTGTGTGTGTGTGTGTGTGTGTGTTATATATATATATATATATATATATATATATATATATATATATATATATATATATATATATATATATATATGTATATATAGTCCTTTGCCATAGTAGGTAATTTATATGTTAAATATTTTATTTAAATATATTGGTAATATCTTAAAAAAAAAAAAAAAAAAAAAAAAAAAAAAACATTTTTTCCAGCACATTTGTAGCTTCTGAAGACACTGTAATCATTCAAAAAAACATAATTTAAAGTTTAAAATTTTTTTGTTTTTATAAATTGTTTTTGCCATTTTATAAGCACAACCCACTTCTGGTTGCTTAAAGCCACGCTACCTATGGCCTCGGGCCTCATAACACAACCAAGCGTGCGGTGGTGGCTCAAAGTGGTAACTTACAGATAATTTCCCTCAGGTATATAAAGACTTTCGAGCTGCAACTCACATAGTGATCCAACAAAGGAACCATGAAGACAGGATCTTTCAAAACAAGTCAGGGATAAAGTGGTAGAGGCACAGAGCAGAAGAAGGGTACAAGAACATTTCAAAGGCTCTGATTATCAACAGTAAGCTGTTCCCTACACAAAGCTGGCCTGTATGGACGGGTGGCAAGAAGGAAGCCATTATTCAAAAAGCTTCATCTTAAAGCATATATGGAGTTTGCGAAAAAGCATGTAGATGATACTGCAGAGATGTGGAAAAAGGTTTTGTGGTCAAATTCCAAGCGTTACATCTGGCACAAGCCCAATACTGTATGTCACCCTGTCAACACCATCCCAACTGTCAAGCATGGTGGTGGCAGCATCATGTTATGGGGATGCTTCTCTTCAGCAGGGACTGGGAAGCTTTCCAGGATAGAGGGGAAAATGGATGGTGCAAAGTACAGGTGAAACCTTGAGGAAAACATGCTTTAGTCAGCCAAGACTCAGAAACTGCGGAGGAAATTCACATTTCAGCAGTATAATGACCCGAAGCACAAAGCCACACTGGAGTGGTTGAAAAACTTAGTTAATGTTCTTTAGTGGCCCAGTCAAAGACCTGACTTGAATCCAATGGAAAATCTATGGCGAGACTATAAGATTGCAGTCCATCGACGATCCCCAACAAACTTATCAGATCTGGAGCAATTTTCCCTTGAAGAGTGGGCAAAAATGTCACCATCCTACTGTGCAAAGCTAGTAGAGACCTATCCAAACAGACTCACCACAGTAATTCATGCAAAAGGTGCTTCTACCAAGTACTGACTTAAGGGGGGCTGAATACTTATGCAACCAGTAAATTTCATTTTTCTTTGCAAGTTTTACTGTCATTTAACCTCCTCCTCATATAATAGTGTTTAGTTTAACCACTGCAGCTTTGAATAAAAAAAGTTTGTTTGTAATTCAGCAAAATGTGACATTATTCAACCATTTTTTCCAGACCGTTTGGAAGGCGATCGCTCTGAAGGTTCTGGCCAAGAGAATGAGAATGAGGATGAAGAGTAAACCATTGTTTTTCTACAAAGCACTTGAACATTTAATGAAATTTGTACAAGTAAAATGTAGAATATTTTCCTTACACAGAATTAGTGCAATTTTTTTTTAGTTTTTTTTTTTTTTTTTTTGAGCATTACTTTTATTACTAACATTTCCTTGTGGAACAACTGCTTTTAAAAAAAACAAAACAAAAAAGTGTGAGAATGTAAACTGCAGCAATAAACAAGGAATTAAACACAATGGATGATGGGTGCTTGAGGTTATAAAGTGCAATATTATTTTTCAAGTGCAAATGTTTGAGCTTGGATCAGTGTAAAGAGTGAGTTTTCATTATTGTAGTTATGAGGGTTAAAAACTCAAACTTTGTATACCTGCTGTAATGCATGTAAGCTAAAAGAAAAATTATGCTTTGAAGTAAACCATTTTGTTGTTAACAGTTTCTGGTTTAGTTATTAGCCTCCTATTAAATCAGTGATCAGTTCAGAGGAAACCAGCCTCTCAAGGTTTTGTTCACCTGGTTTCGTTATTTTTATTTTTATATATATATGGTGGGGTTGGATTTACTGACCACTCACGAGTGTGCACAATGCATGGTATACATTAGTTTTCTTGTTTGTTCTCCTAAGAAGTGTGTCATGTTATGTTAATGTATGGTAAAATCACAAGCTGGTTGATTTCCCTAACCCACCTGAGACCAGCACTTTTAAGAACTCAAAAAAAGAGCAGTTCAAGCATAACAACTGTATGGTCAAAAGTGCATAGAGAAACATGGTACCGTGCTTGGAAAACAGTCCAAATCACACAGTGAAGCAGTGTACTGCATGAGATGCAGCATGAATGTATTGGGGCATGAATAAATAAGAAATGAAGAAATGTTTTCACAAGAGAGTGCAAAATCTATTAGCCCTTCTAAGGATGGAAATTCAAATTGCAGAGCCTGTTTATCACTTTCAGCAACACCCTCTTGCACATACAAATTGAAACAAATACTTAGGAACTCTTTAATCTGAATTGTCTGACTTCATTTTGAGCTTTTCTGTCCTTGATCAAACCATGCAGTACCTTTTATCTAGAGTAGTTCAACAAAACCCCCTCTCAGGCACAAGTTAACAGTAATTTCATTATTTTTTATTTATTTATTATTTTTATATAAATACAAAATAATTCAAAATTATATTGTTTCTACAATGGAAAACAGTGATCTAATACATGTATTTAACATACAAATACCATATAGATACAAAATTAATACAAAAAACACTTCAATATTTCCTAATTGCAGTCTGATGCTGCTTTTGCAGCTCTAGTTTACTTTTTTTTTTTTTTTTTTTTTTTTAAATTACAATGCAGTATCCACTTTTAATGTTCATGGGGAGCAGCGCTGTTTAACTTGTTTTCCTTCCTGAAAAAAAAGTATAAACAGGCCTGCTTCCCTAAGAGTGCCAGCCACAAGCCTTTTTTTGTAAGTGAGTTTGTGTCCCAGCAACTGGAACTTTCTTTAGTTATATTTAATTAAAACTGGCCAGTACATTGTTGAAAATGTTATATACATTTCTTCATGACTTTGGGGCAATCTGCAACATTAAGATTGTCCAGTTTTGTTTCCATGCATATGAAACTGCATGTTTGAAACTGGATGCTTTGAAACCAATTTCAGTTTAAAAAATGGAAACGTCTGCAAAATGTAACACACTTGTGTAAATGCACTGACCCTCACATCACTGATTATTTGCTGTGGAAATGGTATCCCTGAACATGTTACTAGGTGCTTCAGTGACTGATGTTTCAAAAGGAACTGTAATTAACATTGCAAACTCACTTTTTGTAGTTTTTGGTAGAAGCATGTTGATAGGTGAAACGATAGCAGTAGCCATATTAGTACAGAGATGATAGACAAAGAGAAGGAGATGCGATACTTTTTATTGGACTAACTAAACAATAATTAATCGCAAGCTTTCAAGACCTCCAATATCTTGAAACCTCTCCTCCTTGTAAAAAGCAAGACATTCAGTGGTTTTTATTTTGTATATACAGCAACACATTGATTAAATAACATGCATATTTTCAGTTACTAAGAGAGATATGTAAGATATATATATATATTGTGTATATATATATATATATATATATCTTATTACCGTTATATATATAATACATATATATACTATATAAGTATATATATATATAATAAAGGACTAGTTTGTGTAACACAACTGGACGAAGAGTGTCGACGGTGTTAAACCTAATGGAAGTTTTTTCTGGACTGCATATTTGAAGTCAAGTAATGGCAGTACACAACCAGTTTTGACTGCTTTTCACAGGTTCCACCAATAAAGCAGTTACATGTAAAATTGGTCCTATATTCCACTGCATAGTACCATTATATATGTCCTCTCATATGAATCAGTCAAGTCTTGTGGAAATAATATTACTGTGAACAGCACTATAAAGAAGTGGTGTCATTAATGCCTGTTTGAGAACACAAAACAGTGTGACATTTAAAATGCTTTGGACTTGAAGAAAAGTTAACATTTGACTAGTAAAATTGTTTAATACTGTCCTGAAAGCCATGTACACCAGCTTCACAGTTGCTTTTCTCCTGGGGTGAACGATGAATTTGAGAAAGTCTTCTATGCACAAACAAATGTATACTTTACAGTCCACAAGTGCCCAATATCAAGTTGGTTACCAACTGGCTGTGGACCCACGTGTCGAATTCCTAATATTGCATTACTTAGGATTCCACTGTCAGATTAACTTCCCTTTCCTAAAGCATATGTACTTGATGTAGCCAATCAGGACTGGGATTCAGGTAAAGGTTATATGACTCATGAATCATCAAATATGGCATTAGACACAGATCTTCTCTTGCCCCTTAATGCCAAAACTCCAGGCCATGCAAGTTTTCAGAATGCTTTTCCAGACATAAAGCGTGCTATATTTCAGCAGTTTTAGGGGCCCAAAACAAGCATGTCACACCCCTCCTTTAGGATTTGTGTAAAAATGTAATTCTACTTAAAAAAAAAAAATGTATTGACAATTTAGGAAGTTGCACATATAATATTTCCACAAAAGGAATATAGTCTGCTTATGATCACACGCGTACATTCTGGATCTACAATGTTTCATAGTCCTTTCTACAGTAAGTTTGCTACATGCACAGAAAATAAAGATTAATATAATCAAGCTTTCAATAGACTTGCAGTCTTACTGGTGCTGGTAAAGAAACAGCAAGATAAATAAAACAAATGCATGAAAAGGCAAGTCACGCAATATTTCCTATAAATTCTGGTCCCGTGACTGTAGTGGACACCCCCCAATAATCAACTGCTACAATGTTCAGCAATGATGATGAGTCTATTGGTTCTTGGAAACGTAGCTTCCAGAGACCAGTATATCTGTCTCAAACAGCTAAATGAGAATTAAGCACAAATTTCTTCAATGTCTTCCTCTTCTTCGTTGCCATCATGTACTATTCCTTCATCGATGCTCTCCAGCCTCAGTCTCTGCCCATTCAGGTACCTGGGTCCTCGCTGTGTGTTGCCAAGGTTCACTGGCACAGGCCGGACAGAAAACAAACTACTTTTTTCATCCCCAAACAGAAATAATTTGGCATCTGTCTCTATGGCTTTAGCCAGACATGAGGCATAGCTGTCCAGTGATTTATGGATCTCTGCTGTCACTTGAAGTTTGGAAGAATTTGAGTTTTCTAGGAAATAATAAAATAAATTTTAGTACATGTTGGCATATAAAGTTTTTTTTGTTTAGTTAATTTTCAAAAAGACTAAAATTGACTAAAACTCAAATGTGGAATGTACTGTGCCAACAACTTCGTGGCAAAGTTTATTTAATTATATTACTGAAATGTAATAATTAAAGCTTTGTGAATAGGGCCCTTTGTGATCACGAGCAAAGCCTACAAAATGAAACATATGCACACAGGAAATACACTGTTCTAGCCTCTGGCCTGGAACACAACATATGTTCCATGATGTTAGCATTCTTTAATGCTTCTTGAATGAGGACCCTAAAAACCCACGATCTATACCTATCACAGCTGCATTTCTTATCCCCTGTTCATTTGAAATAGCCTTTTAAAACATATACATCCTTTCCATAATCATATAAAAAAATATTTGTCAAGTAATACTACAATTTCTTTTGGCACCTTTGGAATGTTGTTCCACCTGGTCCTCAAACGTGACAGAACTCCGCCTCTTGTGTGACCAGCCACTGTGATGAGAGTGGTGTGTACCCTCTGAAGTGAAGTCATCCAGCAACATGACATCTGTGCCTGAAAGAAAACAGACATATACACTTATTTAACTGCAGTATCTCCATTTACTGCATTTTATCCAGTGACATGCATTCTAAGGTATATACAGATTAGACTCCTAATAAATTTTTGTGAACAAAAATAAACTGCATCACGTGAGATACTCGGTTGCACTGGTTTTATCAAGACTTCTGGAAATCATTCTGATTAATGGGACCTCACTTCCTTTTCTTTACCTGAGTCCTGAGAGAAGCTGAACCCTGTGTCCACAGTGCTGCTGCTGTGTCCTGTGAGCTGTCCTCCTCCTGCCAGCATTGCTGTCAAGTGTGGAGACAAGCCCAAGTCTGTGGGGAAGAAAAAAACAATAAATGCTTGACTCAGAAAACTGCAATAAAACAAAAAATCTACTAAAATAGCAGTGTAGAGTTATCCATATTAACACACTAACAAATTAGGACTGTTTCTTATGCACTGGTATTTCATAAAACACTTTAGGTGGTACATTTCTTTGGGTGTTTTTTTGCAAATATCACCAAGCACTGAAGGTAGGAATCAAGCTAGTGCAGTGGTCCTCAAAGTAATTTGATCTTACTTGGCTGTTTGCAGGCACTCTGACTTAAATACTGCCTTCCCATGAGATTATATATATATATAAATATAATATTAGCATTTTAGTGGCAGTTATTCTTAGCTCACTCTGATAAGGCCAAGTCTCAAGTAGTAATTGTGCGTGGTGCACTTATTTAAATAATTAATATAAAATATGCATATTTTTGAATAGCATGTTTACACAGATAACCGTGAATAAACTAAAATAAAACAGGAAAGATAGCGTCTCGCTTTGTTTCAATTTGGCAAATTTGTCAACACTACTCTGTTTTAAAGATCGCTCATCTCCAGTACAATTATTCAGAAAAAGTGGATTCGTAACTAAATCTAATAAAGGGTTTCCCTTGACTGGTGAAATTTAAAATAAATATATATATAGAGAGAGAATTAAATTCTAAATACTGAAATGTATTATTTCGGCAAAAAAAAATTAAGTCGGCAAAATTCAGTGCTTACTCAGCATATTAAAACCCTGTCATGAATGATTGGACAGCTGTCAGATCTTTCACTTTCCCATTGGCTACTCACTCGCCTTCAATTTTCATGCAGAATACCGTGAACGGCCTCTGCTAGCTTATGATTGGACAGCTGCATAAAACTTGGCAGATATTTGACTCTTCTATTGGTTAAACTTACTGTCAGTACCTGCAACTGAAACAGACAGTTTATGTCCCACCCAGCTAACTTATGATTGGGCTACCGCAGAGAAAATGCAGATATTCAATTGGTTGATCGTATTGTAGAGTACGTACAAGCACAGCACAAGCGAGCAGCACTGTCAACAGACTGCTGTGACGCTTTTGTTGGAAAACGTGTTTAAAGCTTTCTTTATTTTCCCATGCTACGACCAGCCAGAAATGTGTTCAGGACTCATAATTTAAGAACAGCTGCCTCTTTGAGGACCACTGAGCTAGTGGGTCATATTCCTGGTCTGTCTGTCACTTGATGACATGCGCCTAGTTAAACAATTAAATATTTAAGTACGGTATACCAGTAATATATAATTTAATTATCTGACTAAAGCTTATTCATTTATGAAAATGTTAGCAAACCTTGTTAAAAAAAAATTATATAGGGGCTCCGGAGTGGCGCATCCAGTAAAGGCACGCCCTATAGCCTGGAGATCACAAGTTGAAATCCAGACACAGCCGACCGTGACCTGGAGTTCCTAGGGGGCAGCGCACAACTGGCCGAGCACTGCCCAGATTTTTTTATATATATATATATATATATATATATATATATATATATATATATATATATATATATATAAAACAGCAAGCATTCCACCATGCTGTAGCATTATTAACTGTGTATTGGCCTCGTATTACAAAGGCAGCCTTTCTAACATGTAAGGGACATAAGATCCAAAGAATCGTGATAGTTTGAATATCATGACACTGTGTCCGATATCATATCGAGGCCCCCTAAATGGGGTATCACAGAACACTAATCTTGATCCAAGTCATTTCTATAAATGAGGAACAGAAAGGATTCAAGTATAGACCCTTGTGGTACCACAATCCCCCAATCCAATTTCACATCTCTTAACAATTACTTTCTGCTTTTAAACTTTTCTGTATCCAAGTACATGTCCTCCCCTGTATTCCTGCTGATCTTTCACGTGGAACTGTCAAAGGCTTTTTGGAATATCAAGATAAATTATATCATAAGCGTTGCCTTCATCTGCATTAGCTGTAACACCCTCAAAAAAGTCAAGCAGGTTAGTTAAGCATGACCTCCCTCTTCTGAATCCATGCTGGCTATTCCCTATAATATTGTTGCTGTATAATAGTCTTCAAGCTAACCTCTTAATATTGCTTCTATCATTTTGTATGTTACGAAAGTTAAACTAATAGGTCTGTAATTACCCACATCTGTCTTATTTCCCTTTTTAAATCATGGTAGAACAGTTGCAAGCTTCCAGTCTTCAGGAACCTCACCTGTTTCTATAGAACTGTTCACGATACTGCTATAGTAGTCCATAAGCACCTTCTGTTAAATCATACCAGGGCTTACTTTCTACCTCTTTTAATACCTCTACTTCATTGATGCTGAAAGACCTGTGTGTGTGAAAAAAAGGCTTTTTTTTTGCATCCTCTCTGGTGAATTAGTTTTTTTAATATTTGTTTAATACATCAGACATTTTGCAGTCACAAATTTGTTTTTTTTTTTTTAAATCGGTGAGCATGTGCGCCCAGTAGTCAACTGCATATAAACTTCTGCGTGTTAACCATGCCTCTCCAGCAAGCAACTCCATTTTCTTTACCTGTGATTCGATTGGAGATGCTGAACAGCCGGGAGGTCCTGTGGCGAGTAACGAAAGACTCCCTGTAATAGCGGTCCCCGAAGCACATCCCCAGCAGCTCCTTGCGCACAGTCTTGTTCCACAGTCCGTAAATGAGGGGGTGGCACACTGCGCTGCTGAATGACAGCCAGGTCACTAAAGTCTCCATGCTGGGGGAAACACTGCCCTTCCCCCACAGGGCTTCGGTGCTGATCACGGCCATGTAAGGTCCCCAGGTCAACACGAAGGCACCTATCACCACCAGGATGGTGATGAAGGACTTGCACTGATTGCCTGAGTAAACAATACTTTTCCGGCTGCCGTTGGAAGAGGTAGATGTGCTGGAGTTCTTGCGGTCGTTCTTCTGCAACGACGACTCCTCATGAGTGATCACCACCGTCCCACAGTGGATCTTGCGGGCTTTGATCCGCGCCACCCGGAAGATGAAGCCGTAGCACACCAGCATGGCCATGAAAGGCAGAAGGCCGCACCAGGTGATCCAGAAGGCCGTGTAACCCACTTCCCGGTGCCAGGCGGCCGTGCAGGTCCACTTGAACTGATCAAACTCGAAGGTGGACCAGCCAAACAGCGGGGGCAGGCAGCCAACGAGAGAATGCAGCCACACGTAGAGGATAGCCACTACAGCTCGATTTCCAGTGATCTTCATGGGGTAGACCATAGGGTAGAGCACAGCATAGTATCTGAAGGAGAGGGAGAAAACACACCCAAGAGTGAAATTAAAATTAAAGCGCAAACAAAGCAAACTTTATTTATATAGCTGTGTTTTTCTAGCTGCTATGGGCCCTATTTTTGTATATGACTAAGGGGTTTAACTATGCATATGCTGTGTTTTTAGTCATTTAGACAGGTGGCTTGTGTATGTTCGAAAATCGCAGATATGTTTAGATGCTTCCAGGCATTTATTCGGCTAAAGTTGTAGTTGTATGTATATTTTAAAAAGTGTTTTACGTCCCACCCCTATCACTTCTGATTGGCTAGATGTGAAACAAGCTTGGCTACAAAGAAACCCAGAAATGGTTGCCAAGAGAGCCTCTGGCAACACACAGACTAGTCTTTTAAACTTAAGGTATTTTTTAGCTGTGGAAAAAAATGTGAAAATGTTAAAAATACCAGAAAGAGATCATTGCCAAGAGGGCCTCTGGCAATGGACAGGAAAGTTGTACGTTTTTAAGTATTTTTTACGTTTGATGTAAATTAGTGAATAAACATAGTGAATACGTCACCCTACAAATTTTATTAGTTAACTTCGCAATGACAGACTAAATGCAGCAATTTTTTACGTTTTTGTAAATTAGCAAATAAGTGATACTGCGTTCTTACATTACATTAACCTGAAATTTAAATGCAGCAATCTAGTAAAGTTTAAAAAAAAAAAAAACCACCCACCATAGTCACTAAGTTATCAGTGGATTAGAAAAAATCATGTTGTGTAATTTATCAAATTATTTCTGAGTCTACTTTGTAGTCAAGGGTGTTCTTGTTGAAATGTTTAAAATAAAAACATAACGTTTACTGTTTAGAAGTATTTTAAGACAAATGTAATGATTTTTTTTAACCCTTTCGGTTCTAGTGTTGCTAACCTAGTTTGCCTTTTTTTAATTTTTTTTTTTTACTGGATTTGAACAGAAGCGATATTAGTTATTTATTGGATATGCGCACTCCATCAACTTGTGAAACTATCAAAACATGAAGATTGATAAATATCCTTATAATGATAAAAATGTTATGCTTATATATGAGATTGTCTGTACAATATTTTATTAATCTATAAATCTCATGTGTTTATGTATTAATTCATTTATATATTTATTTTTCAGTGAGAGTAGTGCAGGGAAAGAATGTTGTTGATTGGGAAAAATAACTTATTTTGTCTTTGCAGAATTTGATGGCGCCTACTGTAAATATTCCATGCATTTTGACAGAAACAAAGTAAATGCAGAGAACCATGACAGGTTATACACAAGTCCTTTAAAATCTGGGGTTCAGCAGTTACAAAACTGAAAGAACATCAAGAAAAATCTGAATTCCACATAGCAGCAGTAACAGCTGGCAATGATTTTGTATCTGTGATGCAACAAACGAAAACACCTGTACATCACGCACTGAATTCAGCTTACAGAGAAAGACTGGGAAAGAAACAGACATAAGCTATTTTTATATTTGAATAACTCCAAGTGTTGCTTATTATAGTTGTACGCTTAGTATGTTACTTACATTTACTGGCAAATGTATTCCAAACTGCACTGAAAGGCACATTCTTAAGGTATGTTATAAATCTGCTGAGTTGAAGTGGGGTCACAGAGAACCTTTTGTGAACCTTGAAGAATTTAATGAACCAGACAAGCTACAAGGCTAGATCTGCCCCTGTTAACCACACATTGATTGTGTTCACTGTTAAATAAAATGTAGTACATCTTATCTTGCATATAGATGATATTCCATGCATAGAACACCACACCACCTAATTCCAACACTCAAAAATCAAAGCAAAGCTAAAAAGCACATAAACATAACCACCTGGTACCTTTTGTAAAATGGATCATCGTATTAGCTTCACTCTTGACTCTAGTTTCTCTAAATAAAATGTTACTGAATTCTCTACAAACTTTTAAAAACACACGTTTCTCTGGCTGCTTTTAATAAACAGTCTCTCCACGACACAGCACCTCTAGGCCTACACACATTCTGAAATGAACCATTCACGACTGAAGGAGTGGGGGGGTGACAAAAGTAATGTTTTACAAAAATAAACAAATAATTCGCTTTAAAGCTATTCCTGAGTATAATCTTTATTTGTATAATTTATAATAACCTATCACGTCGAGTGTAGTGTCAGGAATATTTAGAGTTTGAAAAAACAGCACTGACTGCAACAGCAAGCAAGCTTGACTGGAAAGAGAAAAGCAATTCAGTGTAAATAAAATGTCTCTGTTAGATGCTGTGCGTTTGCTAAAGCATGCTTGGAACTCTTTCAGTCAGCAAACAATGCAAGGTTGCTTCAAAAAGCTGGGGATAATGTGGGAATGGACCGGATTATGTACTGGGGAAGGGGATGCGAGTACTCTGTAAATAATGTGCGTTTGTAAACTGCATTATTCTTGTTCAGATCTGTTAGCGTGACTAGAGCTGAAAGACAGCCTGTACGGGAGTGCGTCACCGAGGGGTGTGGGAGCAGGTTTGACACAAGCAGTAAGAGACCAATGAGAGAGGAACTTGGGTGGGTGTGTGTGTGTGTGTGGAGATGACAGTTTGAAAGAGAGAAGCGGGATCTGGCCCTGGGAGAACTGAGAGAGAGAGAGAGAGAGAGAGAGAGAGAGAGAGAGAGAGAGAGAGAGGTTGGTTTGTGAGTGAGAGGAGAGGAATGAGAGCCATTGTTCACTAACAATAAAAAAATAAATAAAGACAGCGGTTTTCTACTGCTTTGAACTGCAACTGTTGACTGTCTCATTATATCCTGGAAACCCTGCAGCTCAGAGCTACAATACATAAATAAATCCTGCTCGTCTGTGGGGCGTATCAACTTCAACCTCCGTCTCGATCTCCTACATGCACACATCCACACGGCAGACAGATAGCCTGTTACAAGCATTAATACCCTGTATCTTTCTAAACAAGGGATTTAAGGGAGCTCCCGAAAAAAAGATGAATCTCAAAACAATAACATTAAAGTACAGCTGTCTTACAGCTGTGTATAATGGTATTTAAAACAGGTTTAATTTATGTGCCTTTTTACTCTGGTCCCATCGCAGTCGGAAACATGATGGATTACTGTACTTTTTATTATATTCATAGGTTTTAAAACATCTTTTTTATTAGTGAATGAGCGTCTTAAGGATTTTTAACCGCAAATACACTTGTTTGTTTTGATTACTGAACTGATTGGGAATTTATACAGTCCATCACTTACTGCGGGTGAATCACGTTAACACAAACATGCCCATTCTAAGCGGTGGCGACTGTACCTCAAAGAAAAGGAAAAACCATGGTGCTCCACACTCAGTCTTACCTGTCAATTGCAATGGCTCCCAAAGTGAGCATGCTGGCCGAGCTGACGAGCAGGTAAAGCAGGGCGGTGAAGTTGCACCACACCACGCCGAAGATCCACTCACGGCGTATGGAGCTGGCAATGACAAAGGGCAGAACCAGCACTGACAGCAGCAGGTTGGAGAGTGTGAGGCTGAAGACAAACTTGTTGCTAGGTGTGAGCAGGTAGGGCTTCTTGTACAGAGTCACCACGATCACCAGGTTGCCGAGGCAGACTAGGACAGCAATGACTAGGATGAGGATCGTTTCGACCACGATGACGCCGCTGTCCTCCACAGAGGGGACATTTCCCAGGGCTGTCCCATTGCCACTGCCGTTCATTATGCAAGTCTGACGCAAGGCAGAGGAGGAGACATGCTAGACAATCGCTGGAGAGAAAAAAAAGTAGCCATAATTACATTGCAGTTGTTTTAGAAAATATATATATACGCCCTTTTACCATTAAAGACTTTTTATTTATTTTAGTGTGACCAATTATTTTACCCTAATTTTCTCCCAAATTTGAAAAGTTCAATCATCTTTCCCCTCACCACTGCAATTCCCCACACAGCTCAGGCCAACTGAAGGTTCAGTGGGCGTCCTCCAATCCCACGACCGAGCCAGCTTCCTCTTTACACCCCGGACCTCTAGAACAGATGGCAGTGAGCTACTGACCTCTGGAGGACAAAGACCAGCCCTGTAGGTGTCCGCTTTTGAGCTCACTGGGCTTTTGGCCAGAAGGGTTCGCTATAGCGTGATGAAGAAAAACATAACTGTTTTACATAAAAACTGTTTATTTAAAAACACAAAAATGCTTCATGAATGTTATGTTCCAAAAAAAAAAAAGTTGCCATTAAGTATTCCAGTTTAGAACTGTGCAAAAGATTAACTTATAAAGCTGTCTGCACAACAACTAAAAAGATTAACTTAAAAAGCTGTCTGCACAACAACTACTCTGTAAAAAGTAGTTTCTTTCCTTGTCGCGCTAAACATATAATCTGTCAACAAACTCTGCACCCCCTAGTTGTACTGCTTTCCTTGAAAAAGGAGAACATTTTGAGGTACAGTTTTACTTGTGAGATGTCTGGCTCATTCAAATATATTGCATATTTTAAAAAAGATTATTATCTATTTTCAGGGATGCCAAGATAGTCAGTAAGAGATCTGAATGAGGACAAACCCCACCCCCAATCGTTCTGTAAATCACTTGTTATTTTCACATTTTGTGTTGGTACTGTATATAATGCTTGGAGCATGCCAGAAGGAAGTAATGAAACCCGTTAAACTCCTACAGTAGACTGCCAGTGCTGTTATGGATATGCGCCTGGCTGTATTATCAAGAGCCAGACTGAAAGAATACTTTTGTCACTCGCTGTATTCATCGGATCACATCTCAAACACTGTCAGATTTCAGTAGGCTTGGAATACTGTCAAATGAATTAAACTAAAATACAATGCAATAATATCAAACTGATGCTCTCCTTTCAGGGTTTTATTAACCTCCACTGCACCTTGGTTATCCAGTGCTTTTAGCAGAAGCCTCAGAATCATTAAATCACCAAAAATTTAATCCTAGCAGAGACTCACCCTTGTTTGACTGGGATGAGTCATTTGACAACCTTTAGTTTACTTTTTTTTAGACAAACCCAACGTTATAGTATCTGGTCCATGACCCCAATTGATGGCTTTGCAATTCAGCTGTGGGGAAATGTCCGATGCCTTGACCAGACTGCACCCAGCTACCTCCAGACCCTCATCTCTCCCTACACCTTCACCCGACCTCTCCGCTCCGCCTGCACTAGAAGACTGGCTGTACCTCCTCTAAGCTCCCCTGTCTCCAGAGCCTGCTCCTTCTCCACCCTCACCACGCAGTGGTGGAACGACCTTCCTACGGAGATTAAGACTGTTCAGTCCCTGACCACCTTCCGGCTCTTCCTCAAAACACACAGACAACATCTGTAAAACTCTACTCTCCCCTTCTGGTCTACATAGCACTCTGCCTTTAATGCACTTTAACTTAAACTTATCTGCTCCCTATTTTACTGTATTTAATTCTGCACTTAACCCAATCTGTAGTATTTTGTATTTCACTTGCACTCTTATCTAACCCTGATGTAACTATCAACAGTGTTACCTGCTCTTTAACTGCCCCGATATCAAATCGTACTGTGTTTTGTATTTGCTTTTATTAGGGCTGAAGTCATTGTATTTTGTATCTTGCTCTTAATTGTACTGATATGCATTTATTGTATACAACTGTAATTCACCCTGGGTAAGTGTCTTCTAATAAAGAAAGAAATAATAATAAATAATAATAATAATAATAATAATAATAATAATAATAATAATAATACATAGATAGGAAACTTAACATGGTACAAGTATACACTCAGTGGCTTCTGGGTTATATACAGTACCTTTTTATTTTTGAGCTAGATAGATAGATAGATAGATAGATAGATAGATAGATAGATAGATAGATAGATAGATAGATAGATAAACTTGCATACTGTAATTTTACATTATTTAAGAGCGCGTGTTTTAACAGAGTATAATTTTAAAAATGTAATATCTTTAGCATCAAGCATATTGTACCAGTACACGAAAAAATAACGTGTTAACTTCACAACAAACTACAAAAACAACAACAACATTTCAACGTTCGCACAAAATTGCACCAAATACACTGGACTGTAAGTACCACTAATAAGAGGTACGTAAAGTATTCTACAGGTACCCAACCAACAACATGCTGTAATTGTAACGTAGCTCAATGGCTGGCATGTTTGTTCTAAAAATTGTTTTCCCCAGATTGGCCAAGATATAGACAAATACCCTCACGTCGCTATTTATAACACAAGCCACCCCTTAAAAAAAACGCCGGGCCTCATTCTTAGGGCCAGGGGATTTCCTTCAGTCTAGCCATTAACTTACCCTACAACTGGAATAAATGAGAACAAAACGTAAGGGTGCCATTAACTCCCAGTACATTTGAGAGGTCTGCAAAGCATCAACCTGTCGCTTAAGTTATAGAGTAATGCATGGTTATATGTAAAAACTCACCGGTATACACTTCTGATTTGTTTAACATTTAACCTATTTTTAATTACACTGCTTCAGAAAATAAAACAGGTCAGCAGCATATGCACTGTAAATATATATTATGCAACCACGGGTTAAATAAATAAATACAAATAATAAAAAGAAGCCATCTAAGAAACGTCGTAATAATGAGTCGGTTTCTATGCAGCTCATCATTTGGTTTTCTTCGGGCAAAAACGTCTTGAAAATGAATACGTTTTTGCCACATACCAACATACCCCCACTATGCCTAAATGTTCTTGGGGCTCTCACGTGAAAAAAAAAAAAAACAGTTTACAGCTAGCTTTCCAAATTTGTTTGACCGTTGATTAATTTACATACAAATCCATATAGTTATTCTATGCAGTACACAGAAAGGGGCAAGTACGAGAGTTCCTTCTTTGTCTCCAAAGACAAAACTTTTTTTTTTTTAACGTTCTCTCACCACCTTCTTTTCACTCCGCCGGCCTCGAACTTTCATCCCTCTCTGATCCTGCAGAATATACCCGATTTGTGGAAGAACGTTTCGGGATCACGCCGGAGGAACTTTATTTTTCTTAATTCCAAAGTTTTTAAATTAACTGCTCTTAATCAAGCCAGGCAGTTTCCCTTGCTGCAATGGCGCCCGCCTCTCTCCGGTCTCTCACTCACTCCGCTTTTCCAGTTGCAGCTGGCGAGACTTCACCACATTCAGTCTGTGGGTGGTCTGGTCTCGTCGCCGCTCCTTGCTTCAACCTCGCCTATCTCAAAGCTAGCAAAATGAAAGAAGAATGCTAAATAAATAAATAAGCCTTCAAACGCACTATTTATTTGTTTTATTCAAATGTTATGACTGTTTCTCTCCCTTGTAAATGTGTTTGTAGAATTTTAAAAGCTTTAAAACAACTGGTTTCGTTATTTTTTTTTTGTTATAGGCTTTGTTAATACGTAATTTCAGCACCCTGGACCACCAAGGAAGATCAAATGTTCGCGCAGCAATTTCTAACACCATCACGCGGGCATCTCCCAACCAATCATGCCTTACCAAACACCTTGAAGCGAACATGGAGGCTGACATTTTATTATTTTCAAACACACGTGCTTACTGAACGCCCCCCCCCCCCCAAAAAAAATATCCGCTTTGGACATTCTCTACTTATACCAAACAAATCAATAACGCAGGCATTAGATTACGATTCAAACAAAATATAAAAAAGGAAGCAAATATTTTTCATCTTTATTATTATTTCAGATACACAAATTATTTTGAACTACTTTTCAATATTACATCAACAGCGATTTTAGATATTGAACATACAGTTCGTTTTTCATCCTTACTGTTTTATTGCTAAACTTGTTCAAATGCAAATAAATAAAAAGCATACTTATAAATAGATATATATATATTATATATATATATATATATATATAGATGTATATATATATATATATATTATATTTTTTTTTTTTTATTATTATTATTTTTTTTTTTTTTTGCACTGCAAATCATCTGCTGGAATAGACCAGAACTGCAGACTGACTATATGTCCAGGATTGTAGGTTCTCTGATGACACTCCTACCTCTTTACACATGATCGGCTACAGTTCTTTTTGTAATGTCACCTCTGTAACAGCTTTAGATTATACATGTGTTGCAAACACTTTCCATCCACAGATAGTTACCATACCAAAATGCATGGTGGTGCCGATTAATATGTATCCCTATCCATGTTGGTGTACTGTCTGACACTACATTAGAGTCGAAATAAATAAATAAATAAATAAATAAATAAATAGGCAGCATAAAACAAGTTAGCAGCACTGCTGGTTTTAGCATGCACTGCAGTGAAGGGGGTCTCTATTACTTTGATACAATGGGAAATACAGCTATCAAACTTTCAAGGATGGCTGTATCTCCTGTATTTTTGATTGGTTTATAATTCTGAAAAGATTGTAACAGAGTGCAAAAATATGGATGTCCCAGAAAAGTATTTTGTATCTTTATTTTGTAAAGAGACCAACTTCTCCCCTCACTTAGAAAAACAAAAAAACACTCATAGTGTAACATTATCTTAGCAAGTTTCCAAATATACATCAAAGTAGTAGTCTAGCATTGTGAAGGCTTCAAGATGTGTTTACTGATGGTAGCTGCAGTCATTCGGAGACACTTGGTTCGCTGAAAACTCAGACTTAGTTATTCCACCAACAGTCTGAGGCGTATGGCTCCTTCTCCACCTTACCACAAATTTGTAAAGTCCAGCTGCAAGGAAAACAGCTGCAATCATGGCAAAGTAGATGGCATAAATAAGAAACTGGGAAAGAAAGCAGACAGAAAGAAATAATTAGTGCTGGGACAAACATGTTGGGACACCCGTTCAAAACCCTGACAAGTGTGTGAATATTCGTTCATTTGCCAAAGGGAATCAAAGCCATTATATGTAACACTGTATTAAAGTAAAAAAATATCCTGGAAGAGTAGGATGTGAAGGCCTTACTTCACCCAAATGAATTTACCGCAAAACAAAGGAAGCAATATAGTAGCTAAACATGTATGTTTTCAGATAAAACAAACTGTACATGAAGTACAGTACATCCACGCCACGGTTGTTTCTTTGCAAGTGGCCAAAGACATATTTTCATAAAGTAATAACACTGCTGATTTTCACAGTATGTTGTAAGCCGATGTCTGTTCAGATGTTTATTTATTTACATTTTCTTGTTTTGATTTGTAAAATAAATGTTCATATATATATATATATATATATATATATATATATATATATATATATATATATATATATATATATATATGACTATACAATAAAGGCATTACATCAAAAGAATTAAAAAAATACATGCAGCCACATAATGCAAGAATAGGCCTAGCAAGAGGAAATCCTAAAATGCACAAAGAAAATCACCCTATGCGAATGATAGTCAGCACAATTGATAATCCAACACACATAATAGCTGAAATAGCAGAAAAACAACTTAGGTCACAAGTTGAGAAATTACCAAGCTATGTTAAGGATACAACACAATTTTTAAAAAGACTTGAATCACTAAAGCACAACCTTCCAGAGAATACAATTTTATTTTGCATGGATGTAAAATCCTTGTATCCAAGTGTCCCTCATAAAGAAACTTTAGAAGCTTGTCAAAAAGCACTAGATAATAGACTAGATAAATCAATACCCACAGCAGAGGTGCTGAACATGATCAATGTAGTTTTAGAAAACAGTTATTTTACATTTGTTGATAAAAATTACAAACAAAACGATGGTACCGCAATAGGATCTAAACTAGGAATGCATTTTGCCAGTACATACATGGGGAAATGGGAAGAACAATTACTTAGAAAATCAGAAAGAGAACCTTTAGAATACATTCGGTTTGTAGATGATATTTTTGGGGTTTGGACACATGGAGAAGAATCTCTTTTCCAGTTTCATAAAATGGCAAACGAAATACACAATAATATTAAGGTGGACCTTCGATGGACAAGAAAAGAAATAGAATTTTTAGATACCGTAGTAAAACTTGAAGAAGGTTCAATTGAGACTGACCTCTTCTATAAACCTACTGACATGCACCAGTATTTACACATGTCCTCTGCACATCCAATACACACTAAAAGGGCAATCCCAAAGGGGCTAGGAATAAGAATACGAAGAATATGCTCTAAAGAAAGTGACTATGTAAAACAAAGACATGTATTAAAAACAAATCTTAAAAAAAAGAGGATACAAAGAAAGAATTAGAGACAGAGTTAAGAAAAGTGAATAAACTAAAAAGAGATGATCTACTAGATTATAAAAATAGAGATAAAAAGGTCAAGAGAGTCCCATTAGTAATGACTTACTCTAAACTTTTGCCCAATATTTCTAAGATAGTTTGGAAACACTTGCGTATTCTACATAATTCAGAAAAATTGAAAAAAGTGTTTAAGGCCCCAGTTGTAGCATTCAAAAGAGAAGCTAATTTAGGTGATATTCTAGTTCACAGTAAACATAAAAGAATAATTGACAGAATAGGTTCTACAAATACTTGCACCAGTACATGTAAAGTGTGTAAATACATAGACAAAAGTAGAAATATAATTAAACATAAGAACACCACATATCCACTAAAAACTAATACCTACTGTAAAAATAACAATGTTGTTTATGGACTAGCCTGTGAAAAATGTGATGAAATAAAATATGTTGGAGAGACTGGAACAACTTTATAGAAAATAATTCAGAACCACCTTTCATTAATTAGAAATAAAAAAAATGAATGAACCAATAGTACAGCACTTCACCAGTCAAGGACATGACATAAATGATATAAAGTTTGTAGTATTAGAACAAGTAAAATTAGACAATGCGACATATAGAAGAATAAAAGAAAGTAAATGGATAAATAGACTGAACACAATTACGCCAGCGGGACTCAACAGAAAAGAATGAACTAATTAATTCCAATAAATATATACATAAACGTTAAAAATAATTAAATAAACAAAATTAATTCAAAAGTTGTGCATGCTGATGCGCTGGGGAGACCATATCAAGGCTGATCCTCAGAGCCAGCATTGCATGATAATATAAATATAAGTTTATATAAAATAATGTTTATTAGAATTAATATAGATTTAAAGATATAAGTAAAAGTGATGTCACATATAGAACACCATTACATCATGTAGGAATAAAATCATGGATTTGAATATAAACAATAACGAGTAGTTGTCATGCCATCAAACACCTATAAATACCTCCAATGTTTTGATTCAAACACAGGCTCCCTTGAGAAAGATATGTACAACATATCGAAACGTTGGGCAGCTGGCTCTTTGAGCTAAAATATACATGTATATATATGCTTTGTTAGTTGTTCTCAATTTAAAATAAATAAATAAATAAATAAAATTATATCCAACTGTTTCTCCTTCATAATACTATTTACAGTGTTTTAAATACATCCATCAGAAAGACTGCTGTAGCGCTCCTAGGTATGAGTATATCTCTGGTCTTTCTAGTGTTAAAGAATTTACAACATGAATAGGTATCCCATTCTGCAGTGGTAACACTGTTGTCTTTATAGACTTACTGGGATATCAGAACGCATGCAAATGAAGATACTTTAGTAGGCTATGAATTAACCACTTAAACCACTTAGCTTGGTGTTTTGGTTACCTGAGTAAAAATGTCCAGTCCAAGTCCACTGGAGTCGACCACAATGACAGTGATTAAAGTTTGTAAGGCGACAGCAGCAAAAGTGTTTACACCAAACACCAGTGCGTACCTCTCCATGCTCAGGTTAGCCCCTATCTGATACCTGTCACCAAAACAGAGAAGAAATCTCAACTGTAAAACACATCACAGGGTTATGTATATGCTAACTAAAACGACATTTTTATTTGAAATCACACTAATATTTTACAAAGTTTTCAAAAGCCAAAAACTGTGGCAGGTCCAGCCATTTTTTTCAATGCTCTTTTGTAACGTCTATGCTGTAAATACGTATGTCTGAGGGCAAACAGAATCCTTTCCTTTTATTTTCTTTTTTTTATTTCAGTGCCGGGAATAGCAAAGATTTTTTTCAAATTATAATTCTTAATTTTTTGAGATCCTTCAAATATTTATTTTCACCTATTAGCAACCTACCATAAATTAACAAATGCCTTGCACATATGAAGAGCATGCAGTTGAAAACGGGCTTTGTTAATGCTGATTTTGTAGAATCCGTCTCTTTTACAGGTTGTACCAGTCCCTTGATATTTACTTCACTGCAACAGCAACTTGTTATGTACTCAGTTAGCTAGAGATCAGAGAGTGTTTTTTATATACAGGAAACATTACAGGAAAGATACTCACGTTGCAATAGTTATTAGCAACATGTATGTGCTTCTGAAAACAACATACGACACATAGCACACCCAAATGTTTCTGACAGTATCCATAATGTACACAGCTACAGCAATGACAACTGAGAAACTGCAGAGCACCAGCTCCCCCCAGTCTTCCCAGGATATCTTCACATAGCCCACACCAAAAGCTGCGACAGCACCTGGGAAAGAACACATGCAGATCGGGGTCAATTGTTGTGCACTAAAATAAGCACATTAATAAGTAACCCATTTACAGTTTATTGTTCTGGATATTTCCAGCCTCAATTCAGTTCAGTAGTAGCAAATTATTTTATAAGCAGCAAACCTGAGAATATTGCATTTCTCTTAAAGGTAATTAGTTCTGTGGTTACGTGCCTCGCTTCCAGCAGTATAGTGAATTGTTAGGTTATAGCATTTTTTGACGTTGTGAAATGGGTTACAGTATGTATAAGTAAGGTTTAGCAGTTTACATAAGACGCAATGAGATAAACACATTCCAGCGGATTTAGATCTTCACATGTTAAATAGCCTCTAGAAAAAAGGGATTACTGTATTAAATATACGTACAGATGTACAGTCCACAATAGCACCTGGCACAATTCCTGGTGTTCGCACCCTCATGTACCTAGTAAAGTTGAGATGGCCTCCACACAGCCATTGTAGATGTCCGAGTCCTGGGATGGCAGGACCTCCTCCCACAGTGCCTGGGCATAATTGATCACCTGGAAGTATCCGCAGGTGGCCAGAGCCCACCATGCCGACCAGCAGAGCAGAGGCCAGAACGAGTAGCACTGCAGCAAGTCCAGCCACAGCATCCTGAGCACTTCCAAAAAACCACCACCACTGCCAACCTGCCTCTCGTTCACCTGCACAGATAAAAGCAGCAGGGTTTCAGGGCAGCAAGCAAAGAGTCTCAAACCCACCACCCCCTGATCAGTAAGAGAACTGACAGGGAGAAATACTGAAACAAACAAGGGGCACTGTGAAGCTAACTCAAATTGTAACTCTTTCTACATCCCCCACATAACACATTATACCACCTCCCCCAAAAATGTGCCCTTTCTTGCGAACCTTCCAATAAATGAATGAAATCATAACTACACATGTCTCAATGAGGGAAAATAGAACACTTAAAAGTACTGTAATAGCCCAGGAAGCAAAAGAGAATGAGGTTATTATATGTTAAACACACTCAACTTGCAACAAATTAGTTTACACAAGAATGTCAAATAATAATGCAGAGTTTCAAGAGTTTAAAAATGACAGTAATCATAGAAGTATAGTAGTACAGCGGGCGCTGTGTATAGGATTAAGACAGTATCTTGTTTAAGTTTGTGTGGCTGCAGGACTTCAGTACTAACACATTGAGCAGCAGGAGGGCTATCCTCAGCATTCAGTGGAACCTTAGACTCTGGATCTTCCAATGAAGCCATAGATAGTACTCTGGGAGGCAATTTTGCAGCCTTGACTGTCAGTTCCTTTTTGTCCACACATCCAAGTGCTTGATGGAAAAAGAGGCTCTTATTTGGCATTGGCAGAAACCATGAGGTGACAAAGGCTAACGTTGCAGATGTCAAAGTGATGGCGTTCAGGTAGAACAAGGGCATCTGTGCCAGTGACACCAGGACCTGTCCTGTGACCGAGCCTACAGTGTACCCTACCAGCGTGATGCTACGACAGTAACTAGTCCCCCTCTGGTACTGGGCAGAATCCACCACACTGTAGATGTAGGAGTAGTAAGCAATCTCTGTGGCTGTGGAGACCCCATAAAAGAACTCCATAAACTGTGTTGCCATTAGTCCCTGTGCATACATCAGCATCAGGTAAGTAATAATGAGACTCGCCCCCTGCAGGATGATGACAGGTTTGTAGCGAAGGAAGTCTGTAGCCAGGAAAACTGGAAGCAGCAGAGCGAGGTATGAGTACGTCCATACTGGGAAGATTTCATTAAACACCTAAAGAGACACCAAACAAGCACAGGCAGGTTAAAGATGAGTTTAGTTGAACATTTTAAATAAGTAAAAGGCCAGGCAATGTACTGGCAGTAATGATGGTTTGATAGTTCTCATCTCATTTGTGCCTCCTGACCCAACAAGAGTACCATATTAATAAAAGATAGTGGGTCGATTACCATATTGGTGGCCTGACTCTCAAGGCTGGTTTCACAGACCCCGATTACCACCAAACTTGGATTACCTAACCTAATTTAATATTGGGTAGTCCAAGACTAGTGCTAATCAGGGGCTGTGAAATCAGCTGTACATGTATACACAATAGAAAGCCTCAAATGATGTGCATCCAATTCTGACAACAGTTCTGTACGACAGCTGCTGTTTTCTGTGCTGCCACCTGTGTGGTAGTAGTCATGCTGGTTCCAGTTTATGGAACTCTTAAACTCAAGATGATAAATAGCATCCACCAACACTACAGATTTGAGTGAAAACTGTTTTCAAATGTGTGACCTTCAATGTGCTGGACCACTGCCATCTTAGTTAACAATGGTGTGGTATGTAAAATGTGGTGTACAAAAGTGGCTATTATATAAAGCTTGGTGGACATGGAGACTAATCTTCAATTAAAATTCCAGCTGAGATTTGCCGAGTGCCTTTAGCCCCTGGAAGTGTGGTTATTCTAGCACAACTAAAACCTTGGAGTGATTATTGCACTTATAAAATGGGTTACTAGTTTTAATATATAAAGACACAGACACATTTTTATTTAAAAATGAATATAGGTTTATTTTTTTCCTAAATATATTACTACACAAGGAAAAATAGTTCCAACAAATGTAATAGTTCCACTGAATTGAATAGATAAACTAAATTAGTTTTAATAAAATTTAATAAATTCTAACATAGCACATGGTTTTACTGATAACTGCATGTACCGTTTTTAATTTAATACAACAGCAAGGTGAATGCACTGCTGCTCACAGTACAATACAGTAACACGAGGGTGCGCTTCATATCCACATGCAGGAAGGTGGTTCCTGTTGTCAGGAACTGATGCAACCTCCCCAGTAACTGTGAAATCTCCCTCAACAGTCCCTAGCCTGACCTCTGTCTGTGTAACATTCTTGCTCACTTTTAAAGCATGGCAAATCCTGTTAAATAAATAACAACTTAAAGTTATCGGTTTAAACTTTACAATAAATACATCTCAAGGAGTGAAAACCA